>NW_027187323.1:3309396-3316747 GCF_028583685.1 Petaurus breviceps papuanus
TGTGTGTGTGTGTGTGTGTGTGTGTGTGTGTGTGTGTGTGTGTGTGTATGGGGGAGAGGAGAACAGAAGGGATGGAAGATTGGGGGAGGGAATACGCTGAAGCAAAATGCTTTTGAGGAGGGACAAGGTGAAAGGAGAGAGATAGGAGAATAAACAGGTTGGGGGGACAGAATGGAGGGAAATACATTTAGCAATAATAACTGAGGGAAAAAAAAACTGGAGCAAGTTTCTCTGATAAAGGCCTCATTTCTCAAATATATAGAGAAATGAGCCAAATTTATAAAAATTAGAGTCATTCCCCACTTGATAAATGACCAAGAGATATGAAGTTTTCAGATGAAGTAATCAAAGCTATCTATAGTCATATGAGAAGACACTCTAAATCACTACTGATTGGAGGAATGTAAATTGAAACAATTCTGAGGTTCTACCTCATACCTATTAGATTGGAGAATGACAAATGTCAGGGGATGTGAGAAAAATGAGACATTAATGCATTGCTGGTGGACTTGTGAGCTGATCCAACCACTCTGTACAGCAATTTGGAACTATGCCCAAAGGACTATAAAACCATGCACATATCTTTTGACCTACCAGTACCACTATTGTGTCTGTATACAAAAAGATAAAAAACAAAAGGGAAAAGGAGCTGTATTATGGAAATGTTTATAACAGCTCTTTTCTGGTGGCAGAGAATTGGAAATGAAGAGGATGCCCATCAACTGGAGAATGGCTGAATGAATTATGCTATGTGCTTATGACAGAATACTACTATGCTATAAGAAATGATCAGCAGGATGCTCTCATGAAAACCTGGAAAGACTTACATGAGCTTACACAGCAAAGTGAAATGTTTTTATGTACAAAGTAACAATATTGTAAGATGATTAGCTGTGAATGACTTGACTATTCTCAGTAATACAATGATCTAAGACAACTCTGAGGGACTTATGATGGAAAATATTATCCATTCCCAGAGAAAGAATGATGGTGTCTGAATACAGATTGAAACATTTTTTTTTAACTTTCTTTGTTTTTCTTGAGTTTATTTTTTTTTGGGGGGGGGTGTCCTATGTTTTCTATCACAACATGACTAATATGCAAATATGTTTTGCATGACTATAAATGTTTAATCTATACCAAATTGCTTCCCTTCTCAATGAGAGGGTGGGAAGAGAGGAAGGGAGATAATTTGAAAGTCAAAAGTTTTAAAAACAAATGTTAAAAATGATTTTTACATGTAATTGGGGAAAAATAAAATAAAATATCCATTTCATTTAAATTATTGGTTTTGTTGGCATATAGTAGAAAAAATCATTTTATTTATTTCCTTTATTTCTTCTTCATCTGTTGTGAATATTTACAAATTCAGACAATTTGACACTTCCCCTCTTTCTAATAAAATTAATGAATTTTATTAGTGTTTAAAAAGTTACTAATTTTATTTGCTAATTAAATTTTTTGTCTTCTTTGATTTTCACAATTTTTTTTTATTACCTTTGGGCTTTTGATTTATTGGTTTTACAGAATTTTTAGTTGTATACCTAATTCATTTATCTGACCTTCCTCATATTTTATTAGGTGTTTGGAGATAAAAATGGTCACCAAGGATGGTTTTCACTAAATACCAAAACTTTTGATATGTTATCTTATTGTTGTCATTTTCTTTGATGAAATTATGTATTTTCAATGATAAATCCAACATTTCATTAGGCCTGAATTATTTAGTCTCTATTCACACTTGAATCTTTTCATCAAAGGTAATTTACTGATTAAATTTTATTGTACTGTGGTAATAGATGTTTTGTGTTTATGTTTTTCTCCATTTATTTATGAGATTTAAATGCTGTAGAATATGGACAATTCTGGAAAGATGCCATGCAAAATTTATAAAAACAGTTCTTTGTAGTCTCATTCATTAATTAACAGAGGCCTACCATATCTAACTTTTATTTATTCTATGTATTTTTTAAAAGATTATTTTCTAAAACTGAAAAGGTTACATATTAAAGTGACCAACATTTCTAATTTTACTGCCTATTCATTCTTGAAATTCAATTAGTTTTTCCCTTAAGCACTTAAATACTTCACCATTCAGAGAATATATTAGGCACTGCTATTATTTCATTATTTATGGTGACTTTAAATATAATATAGCTTACCTGCTTTATCTCTTTTTAATGTCAATTTTTATTGGGGCCTGGGTTGAGATTGTGATTAAATCCCTGCTTTAAAAACAAAAATAAAAAACCCAAAAGACAAACCTTCATTTGGGGCATGATGATATTCTGTTCCAACCCTTTCTTTTAACTTGGTGGGAATCTTTAGGTTTCAAGTTTTTCTTACAAAAACAGTGTCAGATTCTGGTTTCTTCTACCTTCTTCCATTTTATAAACTCATTCAATTCATTCACGATTGATAATTATTTTTTAGTTACATAGCATCCTCTTATACTATATTCCCCATTGGTCCTTCAATACCCTTTACATTAAAAAAAAAAAATCTGTGAAAGAGAAAGTATGTGATCAGTACTATTAACCTCTAATTGAAGTGGCCTGAGCTCCTTCCTCTTCTCTGTTCAGATCTTGACCACTTGTTCTTATACTTTTCTCCTCTTTAGATTATTTTCTTGTTCTTTAGTTTCCCCTTTAAAAGTCTTTCATCCCACCCTCAGGTTTGTATTCTTTCCCTGCTCACTGTGATTATGAGAAATTGTGCCCGCTTTTTCAATACTTCATCCCCAGTATATTTTTTGGTTCCCTCTCTCTCTCCGCACCATCCTCCCGCCCCAGTCCCCTGCCCCCAGCCTGGTAAAACTAACAATAATGATCTAAGTCCTTCCCTCTTTCTTAATTTTATTTTTCAAGGAATCATCTACTTTGGTAAAATGTTTTTTAATTAAAAAATTTCTGAATTTAAAGACAAAAACAAAAGAATATTTCCATTTACAGAGTAGAACAGAAAATGAAGACTAGAAGCAAAACTGTAAATCTTTATTATGTGCAACTTTCTTTTTTAAAGAAGTACATAATAAATTAAACATATTCCTTTCAAAGCTGTCCTGTTTGCCCATGTTTCCATCTGAACTTCCTTCTGTTATCTTCAATGTATTTAAAAAATGACTCAATTATCCTCTTTTCATTTTTGGGAGCACCATCTCTAGGATCCTAGTCTGTCTTCCTTCTATAGTGTCCCTCCAACAGATAGGAAACATAATTCTTGTAATAAATAAGCAGTCAAGCAAAATAAATCTATTTGCTATGTGTAAAAATGTATGTCAAATGCTGAACCTGAGGCCACTCTTGTATTACAATGTCAATCAAAATTCTTTTTTTTCCCTTCTGTGATCTTCTCTGTTTATAAACTCTTCTCCATTCATAACTAAAAAAGTTATTTTCTTTCTTGATCCTCTAACTCGAACATATTACCTTTTATATTTAGGTGATCTGTCAATTTGGAGCTTAGTAAGGTAGTGTGAGGTCTTGGTCTAAAAGTAATATCTACTACACTGGCTTTCCAGTTTTTTTTGAATGACTCCTTATCTTGGTATACTGAGTTTTTTGGTTTATTGAATTGTCACTATGTTCATCTGCTTCTGTATGTTGTAAATATTACCTACTCCTCTAACTTCACTTATGTTTTTGATGATTATTGTTTGAGATCTGGCACTACTTGGATTGCCTTCCTCATTTATTTTTTTTAATTAGCTTTGAGCAAGACTTTCTACTTTTTGTTCTAAGCAATTTATTTTTGTTCTAATTTTTCCCTCCATAGGTCTTATCTCAATTCTAATTTTTGAATCTTGACTTGATTTCTATCAGTCTTATTATATAGTCCCTCATGGCCAAGGCATTTTTCCCCTGAGGCTCTACTTGAATTTCATGCATAATTTCTTTTTTCTTCTTTATTTAATTTTAATTAAATTTCTTGGTTAATTTCTTGGGTTTCTCTCACTCATAGTATTTCTTTACCGAATTCATCATTTTTAATTTACATAACCAGCACTGGTTTCTGAATTACAGCTTTGTGTTTAGGCCTGAATCCACGACTTTGCTTACTATTGGGTAAGGGAAGCTACCTCTGCCATACAGAATAGAGTGGTTAGCTCTAGGTTCTGCTTTTAGAAGGAATCCCTGCCTTCTGGTTTTTTTCACATTCAAACTTAGATTTTAAATTCTATCTGGTCTCTGTCTCTCTCCTGCATAGTATCCAACAGGCAGTTGGCTCCACCCTTTCACATGACCCTTATAGGCCCCAACTAGATACTGTCAATTCAGCTGGTAGATGGTATGCCGTAAAATCCCTTGTGTTTGTGCTTCCCAGGTACTCCTCTGGCTGTCTCATGATGTAGCTCTCACAGCCTACTTGGGAACGCTCTCACTGGGGACTGTGGGTGTTCTATCTGTTTCTAGTGTAGGGTGCCAGGGAATTGGGCTTGCCTTGCCTCCTGCTGTGACTCTGGAGGGGGTAACCAATGTGCTGTGACTTCTGCTTTCCCTATCTTGTTTCTAGAGGCTTTTGGTATTTCTCTTGGGCAGTAAGGATGAGTCTCTAGCTGTTTCTCTGGCTGCCTTAACACTGTTCCTTCTGTTGTATTTTTAGAACTTTACTGGAGCATTTGTGGAAGGGCTGGACTCTTCCAGTACTTTAATGAAAAAATATCAACAATGATTTATTAATCGTTAAATCTGATAGTCTTTTCTTAGACCTCATCCTACTGGAATTTTGCACTGCATTTAGTACTGCTGACTAGAGTTGTCAAACTCCAGACCCATGAAAGTGGCCTACAAAACTCCTGAGTTCTCTGAAAACCAGATGAAAATGTAATTTGAAAATGTTTAACAACAACAAAAAAAAGATACAACAAAAGTAATATTAATTTCAGGTTTTCTAAGTGACTATGGCCAGTAGAGAATTCATTTCTATTTAAGTCAGACATCCTATCTGTTGACCACCCTCTCTCCTCCTCATTATTTGTTCAAATTTTGTGAATTAATGGCAATATTCTTTTTGTTCTCCTTCCACCTACCTAAACACTCAGTCTCCTTTGCTATGACATCATCCACATCCCCTAAATGTGGGTTTTCTACAAGGCCATATATTGAATTTTCTTCTCTCTACTAATTTTCTCTTAGTTATACTATTAGTTCTGGTTGGCTTAGTAATCAATTATACAGTTTATAAGCTTGTCTAGTTACCATCTTGCTCCTGAGGTTTAGTCCCACATCACCAACTGTGATTGGCTATGCCAATCAGGAGGACTAGGAAACATCTCAAACTCAATATACCCGAAACATAACCTTACTCTCCCCAGAAACCTCTCATCCAAACTCCCTTATTTCTATAGAAACCATCCCTCTTTCTTCTCATCTCTCGGTATGCTCCCTGTTTCTCTCTCTGCTCCATCTCATATATCCAATAAACTGACAATTATTGCATTTTCTATCTCCATAGCATCTTTTTTTGCCCATATTTTCTACTCGCAGTCATCATCTTTTTGCAGTTCCTGGTGGCACAGCAGTCTTATGACAATTCCTCTTTTGCTTCTTACTTGAATTCTCTTTTATCTCTCAAGAATTTTGTGACTGAGAGCTTCCTTTCTCTATTAGGTTGACTTTCCCTGTAGAATTTTACTTTGCAAAATCTAAAATCATTTCTATGAACCCTTGGCAAGCTATTTCCCCCAAATTTAGAACCCATGTAAGACTTCTTGGCTTTCCCTCTCTCTTCTGTAAGACAGTGTGATCAATCACTTTTTTTTCCAAAATTTTCATCATTTGTACCATTCTTCCCTATTGGTAGGAACTGGATCTAGAATAGAATTCCTTTCTATTGTTTCTTTTACTTTTTGAAGGCTAAAGTGAACATAGGAAAAAAAATAATAAGAAATCATTAGGCACTCTGCTTTGAGACAAGGAAATACAAGCAAATACCCAGATATCTAACTTCTAAAACATTATATAATACAGTATGACGCTATGCCAGGATTATTAGCCAAACACAACGATGGGAAAAAATTGCTTGTTCCTCCATCCTCCATCCGATTTTCTCTCAAATGCTCTCCACTATGAGATTGTCTACTTCTTGGATTATCTCAAACAAGCACTATCTTCTGTTTTTATTTTTTTTTGGGGGGGGGGGTTTGTTTTTACGTTGAAAAAGTACCCTTCCTCTGTGAATGGGTAGGGGTGATTTCTCATATTACATCTTTGGGGCCTGGCGGCTTCTTTATAATTTTCCAACATACACTTTTAATTGATTTGTGATGGTTGCTATTTCCATTTACATTGTTGCAATCACTGTCTACTGCTTTCTTTCCATGATCTGTTGTATTCATCACATTTGTCATTTCTTATATTTCAGTAAATATTTCAATATTTTAATACACCATAATTTGTTTAGTTATTCTCTAACTAATGGGAATCTACTGTGTTTCTAGTCCTGTTGCTATAAATATTTTAGTATATGTGAGGGCTGTCTTCTTGTCAGTTACCTCATTGGAGAATATGTTAGTATTAAATCATCCTATCTCATAGCCCCTTTAAATTTAACTTTTTTTCCTCTTCATTCTGAATAAAAATTTTTTATCATTTCTGACAAAATGTACACAGAGAAATTCTAGTACATAAAACCCTAATTTTTAGTGAAGCCTGTTAAGTCAAATCACTATCTTTGTATGGAGTTCATTTTGTTGCCCATATTTTGTGCATTTGTGAATAAGCATGTGAGAGATTAGTTTTAGATTTTGTCTCCTGTGGATTTTTGGACATCACACCTGCTATTGTTTTTCTACATAATTATTATTCTCTACCTGACCTAGTGTAATAGTAATGTAATTTAAAGATTCCCCTGTATTGGCTTGGTTTTTGGTTTGATTGTGTTAAAACCCAGAGCTTGTTAATCCCACTTGTGGGATGGACTTGTTGACGTGAAAAGAGAGTGCTGAACTGGGAGGAACTGATGACGTAAATTTAGAGAGACACAAGAAAAGAGAGAGGCAGAAGAACTTTTGGGAAGCAGCACCTTTGGAGGCAGAGAGAGACTGAGAGGATTGCTGAGGGCCACTTTGAATTGCCCAGGACTTTGAGAGCTGCCACCCAGAGCTGCCGAGGACTGAGGAGACATGGCTGTTTTGCTGGTACTTTATCTGTCTGTTTTGATGTTGTTTTGCCAGATTTGTCCACTGGTGAAAGACAGTCCTGTTGTTGCAGAAGTCTTAGAACCTTGCTGTTGGTTAAGAGCTCCTGAGACTATTCTGCAGACAAAGAGTGAATTCTGTCCACTGGTGAAGGACACTGCTGTTTTTGCAGAAGTCTAGGAACCTTGCTGTTGGTTCAGAGCTACTGAGACT
>NW_027187323.1:3316757-3350637 GCF_028583685.1 Petaurus breviceps papuanus
ACAGTGCTGTTGTTGCAGAAGTCTAGGAACCTTGCTGTTGGTTCAGAAGCCCTGAAGAAGGATTTTCTTGTTGTATGTTTACAGAAATCCTGGAAGGGGCTTTTGCTAATGTTTTCAGGGGTCCTAGGACTGTTCTGCAGACAGAGAATGAATTAATGAAGAGACTGGCAATGTATCTTGTGGCCTTGTTAAGCTTTGTCTCCCCAGGAACAAAGATTGCTGAGAACTTGCCTCCTGTCAAGATGAAGAAAAGACCTCCATTTGGGTATTAAGTGCTGTGCTTAAACTTGTTGTAACTCTGGGGTAGATTCAATTGTGATCCAGGGGTGGGGAACTTTTGACCTTTTTGTGTTCTAAGATTGACAAATGAATGTACTTTACTTATGATTGGAAACTAATCTCCATTTGAGAAGAGGGGCTTTGTGATGGACTAAATGAATGTACACCCTAGGGGTGGAGTAGTATTTAGAACAGGGACTTTGTAATTGATTAAATGAATGTATAGTATTTGATTAAGTCAGGTAGTACTTGGAGATTATTTAATCCACTTAGTAAATGCTGTATTTTGAATAATGCCATATTTTGATCTTCTCTGTTCTTAATTTTTCACTGAATAAAATGGAGAGCACCTGTGCTGGTATTTTGAACCTTGGGAAGTTGCCTTTGCTTGGCATTACATTACACCTAATTTGATGGATATACACAGGCAGATTTTGACCTTCTACTTCCTATTCAGTTTAAAGCCCTTTTGATTAGATATGAAAGACATTAGTTGAGTACATCATATTACTACTTGTTAGGTACACTTTCATAGACCAGGGGTCTGGTATTTCTACATTTTAAGTCATGATACAGAAATTCAAAACGAATAATTCTATTAATACCATAATCTTAACTAGATATTAACTCTCCAAATCTGTTTTTTATCTTCTGAATACCTTCAAGGGGTAGAAAAGATTAACAAAACATTTTATGCGCTTCTGTGATCTCCAGGTTAGTGATCAAAATTTAACTACCTTTGTCAATGTCCCTTCTATGGTTGTACTGAGGTTAATCATGAGAAGTGAGTCACAATAACTTGTCCTTTTTTTGACAACTAATGGATGGTTCTCTATCAGTTCTTGGAAACCTGCCCCTAGAAGGCAACAGACCTCTCTCTATTACTGTTTTTGGATGTACAAATATCTTCTGTATCCCTTGGCAGGGGTTCACAAACTATAGTGCTACTAGTCTCCTCTTCCACTGACCCTTACCAGATGATTTCTGACTTGACAGCATCTGTGAATCTCTGTTATTCCTTAAATAAAAAGCTGCTTTCTCTTCAACTTATTCAATTACTTTCTCTTTAGAAAAAGACTAAACTTTTTTTTAAGGTGGCATTCATTTCCTTCATTTCTACATCATAATCATTTCCACATACATTCCCCACCACCCTACCAAATGAATGTGCTCATATAACAAAGAAAAGGAAAAACAAGTGAACACAGAAAACCATATCTAACAGCATCTGCAGTGTTCTATATTCATAGACCTACATTTCTACAAAAAAACAAAAGGGGGGGGAGAATATCCTATCTCTTTTCTAGGATCAATATTGGTTCTTATAATTGCACTTGGTTCTACTTTGTTTTAGGGTACTTTTCATCTACATTATTCAAATTACCATGTATATAATTTTCTTGTTTTTTCTTATTCCACTCTGAATTGTTTCACACACATTTTTCCATGTTTCTCTGAATTCTTCATATTGTCATTTCTTACAGTACAAAATTACACTCCATTATTTTATTGTACTCTGTTTAACCATCACTCAACTAATAGATAACCCTCATTTTTTTCTATTTTGTTTTTTTTTCCTGAGGCGTTACTAAAAAAAAAAGCAGTGCTTAATTAAAAAAAAGTCTATACAATGCCTTTATTTAGACCTCTTTGGAGTAGCAATGCAAGCAGGGTTGTTGGGATAGAGTATGTTAAGAGTTTAATGACTTTTCTTGCATAAATCTAAATTGTTTTTGTTTTTTTTTTTTCTTTTTGGAGGGCAATTGAGTTTAAGTAACTTGCCCAAGGTCACACGGCTAGGGTTTTTTTTTTTTTTTTGTTGTTGTTTGTGTGTGTTAAGTGTCTGAGATCAAATCTGAACTCAGGTCCTCCTGACTCCAGGGCCAGCACTCTACTCACTGCACCACCTAGCTGCCACTATCTAAGTTGTTTTCTGAAACAGCTGGACTGATTCATTACTCCACCTACACTACATTAGCATGTTTATCTTGCCTTCACCCCTCCCACAATTTTTCCATATTTTGTCATCTTTGTCAGCCTTATATTTATGAGGTTTATAAAACCTCAGAGCTGCTTTGATGTGTATTTCTCTCATTCTTAATGACTTAGAGTAATATTTCATGTGGCTTTTTAGCACTTTTTAAAAAACTGTTCAAAAACAATTAACAAATATCTACTGTGAAAAGCTCTTGATAATGTATTTGTGTTAATTTTCTCTGCAGTTTGAATTTTTATCTGTTAAGAGATATTTGATACAGAGATTTTTCCCCTACCCACCACCCCAGAATAGCAGTCCCACAGGATATCCCCTCCTCCAATCTGCTCTCTCCCATATCTTCTCCCATACCCCCTTAGACTTTTCCAGTAGGGCATAGTGGATCTCTATGCCCCCGTGCCTGTATATCTTCTTTCCCAATTACATGTAAAATAGTGTTAGTAATAGTATATATGCATATATAATTTTAAACATTTGATTTTAAAACTTAGAATTCCAGATTCATTCCCTTCCTCCCTTGTTACCCACCCTTACTGGGAAGACAATAAGTTCAGTATACATTGTACATGTGTAGCTAATGCAAAACATTAACACAGTAGATACATTGTAAGAGACTGACTATATTTCCCTCCTTCCTATCCCACCACCCACTTGTTCTATTCTCTACTTTGATCCCATAACTTTTCAAAAGTGAGTGCTTCCAACTTCCCTCCCCCCCAGCCTGCCCTTTCTTCCATCATTCCTCCTCTCATCCCCTTTCCCCTACTCTCCTGTAGGGCGATATACCCTATTTAGTGTGTATTTCATTCCCTCCCCGAGCCAAATTCGGTGAGAATGAGGTTGACCCATTACCTTTTGCCTTCCTATTCTTCCCCTCCATTGTAACCCTTTTCCCTTGCCTCTTCTTTATGAGATAATTTACCCCATTCTGTCTCTCCCCATCTCCTCTCATTATATTCCTCTCTCACCTCTTAATTTCCCCTTTCAAGTATCATCCCTTCCTACTAAATTGGTCCTGTGCCCTCTATGTATGTATACCTGTAAGCATATATACACACATTCACACATGTATTCATACACCCGTATACCCTCCAATATAGACACACACACACACACACACACACACATATATATATATATATATATATATATATATATATATATATATATATATATATATATATATATATAATTTCTATTCCTTTCAACTATTTTCATACTGAGAAAAGCTTCATCAGTTACAATTATCATTTTGCCATGTAGGAATATTAATAGTTCAACTTTGATCAGTGGCTTATGATTTCTTTTCCCTGTTTACCTTCTCAAGCTTCTCTTGCTTCTTGTAACTGGATGTCAAATTTTCTATTCAACTCTGTTTTTTTCATTAAGACTGCTTGAAAGTCCTCTATTTCACTGAATGACCATATTTTCCCCTGAAAGATAATATTCAGTTTTGCTGGGTAGGTGATTCTTGGTTTTAATCCCAGCTCCTCTGACCTCCGAATATCCTATTCCAGGCCCTTCGATCCCTCCGTGTAGAAGCTGCCAGATCCTGGGTTATCCTGATTGTGTTTCCACAATATTCAAATTGTTTCTTCCTGGCTGCTTTTGTAATACCCTCTCCTTGATCTGGGAATTCTGGAACCTGGCTATAATATTCCTAGGAGTTTTCTTTTTTGGGATCTTTTTCAGGAGGCGATTGGTGAATTCTTTCAACCTCTATTTTGCCTTCTGGTTCTAAAACATCAGGGCAATTTTCCTTGAGAATTTCTTGGAGGATGATTTCTAGGTTCTTTCCCTGATCATGGCTTTCAGGTAGTCCAATAATTTTTAATTATCACTCCTGGATCTATTTTCCAGGTAAGTGGTTTGCCCCATGAGATATTTCACATTGCCTTCTATTCTTTCATTTGTTTGGATCTATTTAACAGCATCTTGATTTCTCCTCAAGTCACTAGCTTTCCTTTGCTTCAATCTAAATCTGAGGGAACGATTCTCCTCATTGAGCTTTTGAGGTTCTTTTTCCATCTGGCAAATTCAGCTTTTCAAGGCATTCCTCTCTTCATTGACTTTTTGAGCCTCTTCTGCCACTTGAGTCAGTATGGTTTTTTTGTGTGATTTTCCTCAGTCAGGCTGTTGACTCTCATTTTGTAATTTTCTCACATAGCTCTCATTTCTCTTCCTAATTTTTCCTCCACTTCTTTTATCTGCTTCTTAATGTCCTCTATGGCCTGTAACCAGCTTGTATTTTCCTTTGAAGCTTTTGGTGCAGGAGTTCTGACTTCACTGTCTTTTCCTCCTGTTCCATGCTTTGCTCCTTTTTGTCCCCAAAATAGAAGTCTAATGTTGGAATCTTATGTTTGTCTTGCTTCCTTTGTCTGGTCATGTTGCCCCTCAGTCACTTGACCCCTGGGCTTTTTGCCACAGTAGAACTCTACCACCAGACACAGGGTAGATTTCATCCCAAACCCTATGGTTTTCTCAGCTGCTGGAGGTATTAGTTGGGTGCCCTCTTTGAGGCAGGAACTCCACCCTAGACCGCAATCCAGATCCAAGAAGGTTAAAGAAAGAGCGATTACCCTTCAGACTGATCGCTTGGTCCCCCTACACTCTGCAGGTCAGGAGCTGAAGCTGCCACATGGCTCCGACCTGAGTCTCAGTGGCTTTTTGCCCTGGGGACAAAAGCTGATACACTCCCACCTACTGGGTCCCAAAGTCTAGACTGCACTGACCTCTCCCTTTGTCCTTCACATCTATGTGTTGATGAATCTGGAAACAGCCACAGCTGCTGGTGATTTGGAGTCCCTCTAGCCTGCGGCTGGTCAGGCCCGCCCTGGGGCTAAAACCTTGGCTGGCGAGTGACTGGGCTCAGCTGTCAGAGCGCTGTGCTGGCCGCTTGCTGCCAGCTATCAGCAGGAGAGGTTAGCTTCTCTGTGTCATTTTGTGGGTTCTGCAGCTCCAAAGTTTGTTTAGAGTCCCCTTTTACATGGATTGGGGAAAGTGGAAGCCTGAGCCCAGCGGAAGTCCTGCTTCTACTCCTCCATCTTGACTTTGCCCCCCATGAAAGAGTTTTGATGATTATTACTTTACAGCAGTTTAAGCAACATTACTGCTGGGCCCCTTTCATTCCTAATTGATTTTTTCTTCCTTTCTTGATCTTTTTTTCCCCCTCCAGATAAATTTTATTAGAATTTTGTCTAGCTCTACAGAGTGTGCTTTTTGTGGTCTGGCTGGTATGGTACTAAATCTCTTAATTTAGGTAGCAATGTTATTTTGATTATATTGGCATAGCCTAAGGATGAGTAATTAATATTTCTCCAATTATTTGTCTCACTTTATTTCTATAAAGTACATTTAATAGTTGTAGTCACATAATTACTCTGTTTCTTGGTAAATGAACTCCAAGATATTTGTAGTTATTCTGAATGTAATTCCCCCCCACCAACCCCTCCCTCCCTGCCCCACCTCATTCTGCTTTTAATAGGAGTAAACAGAAAAGACTGATTATTTTTAAAGGGTTATTTTATACTTCTTGCTACTTTACTGAAGTTGATAATGATTTCATTTTTAAAAGTTTTATCTATAAAGTTTTATAAATAATCCATCACATCATCTACAAAAAGTAATAATTATTTTTTCTTTGCCTAATTCACTCAATTTATTTTTTCTTTATTTTTCTAGATAGCATTGTTAGAAATATATGAAATAAATAATAGTAACCATAAACATTCTTGCTTTACCTCTGACTGGATTTGAAAGGTCTTTATCATTTCCTCATTATAGGTAATGCTCACTTGTAGGCTTTAGAACGATGCTATTTACCATGCTAAGGACAGGTCCAACTATTCATATCCTTCACTGCTTTCAAAAATAAATCGGTGTTTTGAATCTCTTATTGAGGGATTTGGAACATTTTTCTGTCATGTGGTAAATTGTGAATCATCTTGTACAAACTATCTGTTCATCTCTTTTGACAAAGTTTCCATTCTGAATTTACTGTAGCTTATATAATGGTGGTTTGAACCCAATTTGAGTGATACTGCCTTCTAGTTATTCCAAGAGTTCTTGTAAAACAGGGAACCCTTTCCTAAATAATTTATGTTATGAGACTTATTTAATACTAGTTTATTGAGTTCAATTACTTTTCTTTCTTCTTGTCCAGCCTGTTTCATAGGCTTGATTTTCTATTTTCTGGGGGGTTAGTACTAAATTGGTTTGATGATTATTGCCCTATAATACAGTTTAAGGTCCAGCTGTCTTTTTTTCCCTTCATTTGTATCTTTTTTATTTCTTTGGCATCTTGGCATAATTCGTGGAATGCTGGATTTGAAGACTGGAGTCTGAATCTTGCCTAAAATACCTATTAGTCATGTGACCCTGAGCAAGTCATCTAACTTTCTCAGTCTCAGTATGGAGTTAATGATAGTCTTAAATGATTTAATAATACATAAAAGTACTTTATGAATCTTAAAGTGCCTTATGAATGTTAGCTATTATTATTTGTTATTTAGTTAGATGGTATGGTGGATAAAAGTGCTGAGCCTGGGGTCGGGAAGGCTAGAGTTCAATCTGGCCCCCAGACACTGAGCAGCTATGTGGCCCTGGGCAAATCACTTAACTTTTGTCTGCCTCAGTTTTCTCAATTGTGAAATAAGGATAATAATGGCACCTACCTCACCATATTGTTGTGAAGATCACCTGAGAGAATACCTGTAATGTGCTTAGCACAGTGCTTAATAATGCTTGTTTCCTCACCTCCCTAACCCCTTTTAACCCCATAAAATGTCCACAGCTACATAAAATGCCCTTTTGGCACTCTGATTGACATTCTAATGGTTTTTGGAAGTACTGATATTTTTGGTTATATTGGCATGGCCCAGTCATAACCTCAGAATATTCTCATTTATTTCTTTAAGGAGCTTTTTATAACTGTATCCATGACAGTTATTGACAGGCTCATTCCATTTCCTTGTTCTACATAAGCCATATCATGTTGCTGCATTTCTAAGTATTCTATGAATTCACCAGCATTTAAGTAGTGAAATGATATGAAAAGTTTCTCAAAGAATAGCAAGTTAAAGCAAAATTGCTCTAATTCACAAATAACAAAGGAAATAAAAAACAACCCTAAAGTTTTACTTTATAGTTATTCAACAAGCACTTAACAAATATTATATGCCAGATGCCATCTTAAGTGCTAAGAATGGAGAACAGACATTATCTGCCCTCAAGGAGGTCACATTATAGTGTGAGAGAGAAAATGCAAATACTATATATGTGTTGATATATATGTATCATGTATGATATATGGTGTATATACAGCAATACATACATATAAATATATACATAAATATCTATATATTTATCTATTTATAGCAGACAGAAGATTATCTCAGAAGGAAGGCACTGGCATCAGAGGAGACTGGAAAAGGCTTTTTTCAGACGGTAGAATATAAACTGACTCCTGAAGAAATCAAGAGAAGGGAAGAGGAGGCAACGAAGGAGAGCATTCTAGGTATGGGAAACAATAAACACCAAGGCATGGTGTTAAAAGCTGGAGTGTCTTAATGGAGAAAGAGCAAAAAAGACCAGTGTAGCTGGATCACAGAATATGTGGGTGGGAGTAAAATCTATTAATAGTGGCAAGATAGGAAGTAACCATGTTGCAATATATGCTAAAATCCATTTATATTTGTTCCTGGAAGCAATGGCAAGCAACTGGAGATTATTCAAGAGGGAGAATGGCATTGTCAAACCTGTGTTTTAGGAAAATCACTTCGGTTTAAAACTGAGTGATGGATGGATTGTAGCTAGGTATAGAGAAGACAAGGAGACAAAGCTAGAAGGTTATTGCAAAGGTACCATGGAGATGTTAAGGACCCATGTGAGTGAAGAGAAAAAAAACATAAAGAATATTGTGAAAAGAGAAATAACAAGATTTACAAAAGAGATCACATATATGAGGTCAATGTGAATAAGGAGTGAAGTATAACCTGGAGGTTTTGAGCCATGTGATGACTGTGAAGGTAGTGGTACCCTTAACAAAAAAAAAGAAAGATGGGATGGTCTTCTATTCCCGAGCTTCCACTCCTTTTGCAGAGGTGAGGCAATGTGGGCGTCAAACAATGCATATAAGGTTGGATTTTCTTTGATGTTAATTTTATGGATTTTTTTTCTTTATTCCACTTTTAAAATCCTCTATTATAAAAGATGGTTTCCTGGGAGGGTGGAAAGGGAGAAATCTAGTAGGAAATGTTAGTGGTATAAAAAAACAAAGATATCAATAAAAAGTTTTATTTCAAAAACACAAAAGGGTGTTATATTTTGTCCAAAGTCTTTTATGTTTCCATTGATATAATCATGGGATTTTTATTATTTTGTTATTAATATGGTTGCTTAGAGTCATAGTTTTCATACTAATATTGAACCAACCCTATATTCTAACCTATAAATCCAACCTGGTCATAAAGTAACATTTTAAAATTGTTTCTATAGCCTTTTCCTTAACATTTTATTCAATACTTTTGCATTGATATTCATTAGAGATACTGTTCCTGCTTCAGAGGGATTCAAGAGTTCCAGCTTGGTGGTTTTGAGCTGGTTTGAGGCTACCTGGATTGTCCTACTTAAAGAGTACCTGCAGGCTTCTAGCTATTAATCACTGCTCTAGCTGGCTTTTCCCTCCTCTTCTCAGAGGATTCACAGATTTCTGTCTGTTATCTCATACAGTTCTCATCTGAATGAAGGAGTTTACCTCTATTTTTCTTTGGTTTTCTTGATCACTGATGTGTCTTGTCCCCTTCTAGTTATATTTGCTGGAGTGTGTACCAAAGAACTGGGCACCTCTACAAGTTTTCATGTAGCTATTTTAATGGGAAGCCTGTACGTGTGTGTTGTGTGTGTGTGTGTGTGTGTACATATACACATGCACCACACGATTGCTGGGTCATCCAACAACTATCTTTTACTTTCTTTTAACTTAGAAGTCTACTTCCCTTTGTGATTATATATTTTCTGAATGATATATTTTATTCCATTGCTTGAGTGAAAACTGGTAATCTGTAGTCTATATATGAGCACAATGAACTTGTCCACTGTCCTTGTGTACCATTATTCTTCATCTATTTAGTTTTTCTTATGCATTTTGCTAGGTCAATTTTTTTTGCATTATTACAGATCTATAATGCTCTGAAGTTGAGGTAATGGGCATAATATCATATCTAATGGGATAAATTTTGGTGGGGGAAAGGGTCCATGAACTTTTAAGGTAAGAAATTACACTGTTATTCTCAGTAACCTTTAACTCATATTTAGCATTTCCAAGAAAACATTATTCAGAGAAGTGGTCCATAAGCTTCACTAGACTGTTAAATGGGTTCACGATACAGGAAAGGTTGAGAACCCCTGATGTATAAACTGGATCATATGGAGGACTTGGGTATATAGAATTTCTCTTCTACATGAGCTCTTCTACCAGGAAAACACCTTATTTTAACATATATCTTCTAAGTTATCTTTGCTGCTGCACCTATCAAAGAATTCTATATATTTTCAACATATCCAAGGGTGATAACATGCTGGAGAAGAGCCTTTAATGCATTTTGCTCAAATAAAATAATATTTTCAAACCAACAATTGAAACAGAAAAGATACTCTGTATTCTGAAATTTTACTCTGACTATGAAGATGTGGTCAGCTGTAAAAATTCATTTTGAAAGCCTTCTTGTTCCATTCTCCTATTTTGATCAAGGATACCCTCAATACACTATGTAGTTCATTTTATAGTAATCAGATAAAATAAAGTTGAGGATGAAATATCAATCCCCGCAACATTCAAAACACTAGCAAATCGGTTCACAAAACTGGTATCTAGGATAAAAAAGAGACTGACTACATTAGCCAAAAAAATATGCCTTGAAGTCAATGAAAATGTAGACCTCAAATTCCCAAAACTATATATATATATATATTTTTTTTTTTTCCAGAGAAGGACTACAAACACAGATATAAATGTTTAAGCATTTCTTTCATTTCATTTCTTGAAGCATTGGACTAACATAGCAACATTAAAGTATCTTTAATATTTTTTATACAGATTTCATATAGGCTTGCTAACAAACTCTGCTTAACTTATATATTTTTAGTAACAAAGTAAATTTTAACTGATAATCTCTTTCATGCCCCTGGAGTCAGGTGGACCTGAGTTCAAATCTGGCCTCAGACACTTGACACACTTACTAGCTGTGTGATTTTCGGCAAGTCACTTAACCCCAATTGCCCCCCCCCCCCAAAAATGCAAAAAAAAAAAAAGTGAGCATAACCAGAGAAACAATTTATACAGTGATCACAAAACATATAAAGGAAAATGACGTTGAAATATACCAGTATTCTGATCAGTGAGTATACTATTTGTTTTGATAGAGGCCTTCTATTTGGGGGACAAAAGGTCAGGTAGTAGTTAGTGATAGAGATGCAAAAAACAAAACAAAATAGAAAAAAGAGAAAATAATGTAAATATATCATTAAACAATCATTAGAAGAAAAAAATAAGTTTAGATGGGGCACATAAGAGTATTTTTTTTACTAATGTATTAAATTATACACATATATGCTAAATATAATGTATATATATTCATACAAACCACATAAGCTCAGTTTCTTGTTCTTAATATGATATTTGTGTTTGACAATTAAATCAATGATAAAAAGAAAACTGAAAAACTTTTAAATTATATATTATTTATTTAAATATTTATCTTTTCCCCAAATATTATTTTATAATTTATTCATCAAAAATTAATACCATTTCTATTTTTAAATGACTATTAAAGAGATGTTTTAGATTAATCATAACCAGAAATGATCTGATTTTAAAAACAGCTTATTTTCTGATATTTCTCTATCTCAATACTGAAGGATAACTCTGGAAGTTTCTAGGTTTCTAAAAAATGTCTACCTTTTATTTTAAAACAGAGGGCTTTAAAATACACTGAAAAACTGATTCTTAGAATTGAGTCCTATGAACTTAAAAATTTTTCTTTATATTATCCAAAGTCTCTGTCTATTTCTGGTTTTTGCAGGAAAAAAAGCCCCCAAACTTTTATGTATTTATTTTTAAAGCTAGAAAGTTTTTCTTTGTCTTCATCACCAAACTAAGACATGGTTAGATGAAGTCACTTGAGTTTCTCCTTTCTTAGGTTTTTAAATTGTTTTTCTGTACAGAATGTCATTTTCATCTACACTGCTTTCTAATCTTTTTTCCAGCTGAATTATTTTCTGATCTTACTTTTCCATCTCAGCTGTACCATCTGCCATTCTCTCCTCTCTTGTCTTGATGCAACTTGATATTTTCAGTTTTGAGCTATATGCCATACTTCTGAATTTCATCATATTCTCCCAAGATTCTTTAGTTTACATTTAGTTTCCCCTAACCCTTCTCATTTTAAAAATCAGCTTAATTTCTTTTTAAAATTTTTATATTATTTTACATTTCTGTCTAACAATCATATCTTTGGCAGCCTCTTAAATGGTTCTGTATGCAAACTTTGAAGCTATTTCTGCGTATCTTTCTTTTGACATTCTCTCCCAACTCTCACCACTCCTCCTTACCATATCATATTTTTTATTTACTAATTTCTTTGTTTTCTCATTATCTTTTTAGTTTTAGTTTTGTTGTTAGATTCCAAAGAAATTTCTTTATCCTCAGTATTTCTACTACTGTTTTAAGATTATGAGGAAGTGATCTTATTCTATGACCTTCCTAAAGTATTTTATAAGATCATAGAATTTCAAATTGAAGGGGACCTAAGAGATAATCTAGTTTAATACCCTCATTTTATAGATGACAACACTGAGGCCCAGAGAGGTTAGATGAACTTTTCAAGGTCTGATGAAAAAGTAAGGAGAAAAAGTGGAATACAGAATCAGGTCTCTGGATTCCTTATCGAATGTTCTTTTCACCAAACCACAATATTAAATCACATTTATATTTCCAAAGCTAAATTCAATGCTTTACATGATAGTTATTAGCCATCTGACCTTATACAAATCATTTCAACTCTCCAGCTGATCTTCATTTCTAAAAATGGAGATAATAGTAAATAAAATACTTGTCTCATAAAGTTGCCAGGAGGAAAACACTTCGTAACAGAAATGTGAGCCGTTATTATATTTAAGTGCACGACTACTAAGTAAGCCTTTTGAAGGCTATAACCATGCCTTATACTTTTTGGTGACTTGAGTTTCCAGCCAAGTACCCTGAAATTTGGCAGGGGGGCTCAGTAAAGTATTGTTGACTTTGAATACAATATTTTACTAATCAAGTCGTAAATACAGGTGAATTATTTTCTTTTTTGCAAAATGTCTCTAGTTTTACTAATTTGATTGGGGAGGGGGCAGATCTATGAAATCATTGGACAGGGAACTGCCAATGAGGAAAAGTTATCTACCAAATGCTTTGCCACGTCTAGTTTTAGATAGTTGTGTCAGTGTACTTAGAGTGTAAGTGACTTGGCAAGGGTCACACAGCCTGTATGTCAGAGGGAAGACCTGAACCCAGGTAGTCCTGACTTCTAAGGCCAGCACTCTATCCACTATACCAAACTTCCTCTCTGTTTTCTTCCTTAAGTATTTGGAAAAAATCTATTGTCTATTGTTAGCAAAATATCGTATTAGGAAATAAGCTAAATAAGACATTCTCAAATACTTATAATGTAATAATAGAATATAATTAGAGTATAAAAAAACTTTAAAAATACCATGAATATGAATGTACAGTCTCTTCAGTAACAGTTCTTTCTGGCTATTAGAGATGGGAGTGGGACACGTAAAACCTATACTCTAAGTCTAAGACATTACATTAGTACAGTCAGGTGAAATCAACAGCAAATTCTCATCAGTTTCTACAGCACTCTAGCAATTCAAGAAGTTTGGTCCAGCAGCCTCTAGCCAAATACAGAGATACACTATCAGAGTTCTGCTGCCACAGAACACAGACAACTTTCTTCCGAACCACCTTTTGAAGTAATGACCCAAAGAGAAAGGCATAAAGACATAGCACTGAGTCTCCGTCAACAGACCTCTAGAGTGCCAGGTTCTATATGATCTAATGAATCCTATAAAACAGTCATCACTTTGTAATATCTACTCAGCAAAGTTAGGAAGGGAACTGACTAAAATTACTAGCGTGGAAAAACACTCATTATGGCTTACATAGTATTGGTCTCACAGCTTTAGGGTAGGGGCAATGGATTAGAGAAGGATCTGCAGGCAGGGCTCTATTTTTTCCCCTTTTCTTTCTTTTAAAAAGGTCATTTTTGCACCCTTAGGATTTCTCTGCTATAAAGAAGTAACTCCTATAAGACACAAAAATCCCAAAATACATTTGTAATGTTCAGAGGAGAGACCATTTTTGGGTGTTGGTTTGGGAGAAGAGGAAAGAATAAGGGAAAGTACTATGAGACCTATGCTTTAAAGAAAGCAAAAAAGGAGGAAAAATGTCCATATGTCAAAATAATTATATCAGCTCTTTTTATAGTGGCAAATGATTGGAAACTAAGAGGCTGTCCATTAAGTGAGGAATGGCTAGATAAATTATGGTATATTAAAGTAATGGAACAGTACTGTGCCATAAAAATAATAAAGGGAACAATTTGAGAGGAATATGATAAGACTTATATGAACTGATGCACAGTGAAGTAAGCAAAACCAGAATATGATAATCATGACATTGAAAAGAAAACAACTTTCAAAGAATTAAGAACTCTGAATCATAACACTATGACTAATCATGATGCCAGAGTCCAGATGATGAAGCATGCCACTCACTTTCTGAAGGAAAAGTGATGTACTCTAGATGCAAAATGAAAAATACATTCTTGGACATAGCTAATGTGAGAATTTGTTTTACTTAAGGGTATATATTTCTTGAAAGATTTGTTTTTCTTTCTTGTAAACTGTGGAGGAAACATGGGAGGAAAAGGAGGATTAGGGCTCCTCCAAAAAAACTGACAAGATAAGAAAGGCCAGAGAGAATCACAGATAAACAGGATAATACTGAAAGTGGCTGAACTGATTATCCTTTATTGATTTAATTATCAATTTAAATCATTTGACTGATTGCCAATTATAAAGAAAGGCAAGTGGGGAGGCTAGGTGGCAGTGAATAGAGCACTGGCCCTGGAGTCAGGAGGACCTGGGTTCAGATTTGGCCTCAGACACTTAGCACAAAAACCAGCCATGTGACCCTGGGCAAGTTACTTAACCCCAATTGCCCTCCAAAAAGAAAAAAAGGCAAAAAATAAAAGAAAGGCAAGCTCTATATAACAGATATTAATAGTTTCACATACAATGCTCATTTTATTTGATATTTATAAAGTTCAGAATAAAATAATTTTAAAAAGTAATGGAAGCCTTTATGGAAGAGGTGACATTTTAGGTAGATTCTGAAAGATGTTAATAGGGAGAAATAGAGATATTTCCCCATAGAGATGGGGAGATAATTCAGACATAGGAAATAGTTTGTGCAAAATTCTAGAGAGGGAGACTGCTGATATGTCTTAGAAATAGAAAGTAATGCAAGCTGGAGTATGTAGGAATAACATAAAACAAGGCTGAAAATACAAAATGGGATGATTGTATAGAGCAGAGTTCTTAATTCATTTTTACCATATTAATAGTAAAATTCTACTAGATAAGTTATTCTACTACATATGGTCATTTCCCTCTTTATCAATTTATACAAATCTTCCCATAAGTCTGTGAAATCATCCCTTTTCCTTATTTCTTACTGTATCATAATATTCTTTTATATTCACGTACTGTTCATAATCTGTTCAGTTATTCCCCAATGTGGGTACAGACCTAGTCATGATATCTCTGGGTTAAAGGACATGCATGAACATAGCTATAAACTGCTATGGAAAACAGCTGGATCAATTTAAAGCTCCAACAACGGTGTATCAATGCACCTATTTTTCCAAAGCCTTGTCTTTTCTTCTTTTCTTGGCATTGTCAATCTGATGGGTATAAACTGTAACTAAAGATTTGCTTAAATGTGCCTCTAATTAACATTGATTTGGATAATTTTTTCTTATGATTGCTTTCCCTGGACTAGATGGCTTCCCTTGAAAATTGCCCCCTAGTCTTCAACGATTTATCAGTTCTTTATATACTTTGTAAATTAGACCTTTGTCAGAGAAACTTGCTGCAAAGATTCCCCCCTTCCCAAGTTAACTGTTTCCCTTCTAATCTTAGCTGAACCTTTTTGATTTTATGAAAATCAAAATTTTCCAGTTTATTTTTTTTGTGATCCACTCTATATTGGTAATATATTCCTCTATTCATAGAAATGAAAGGTAATTTCTTCTTTGTTCTTCTAATTTATGTGAACTTTTATGTGTAGGTCATGTATCTGATGAGATCTTATCTTGGGCTATGGTATGAGGTATTGGTCTAAACCTAATTTCTGTCAGATTGCTGTCCAGATTTCCCAGTATTTTTTTTAATCAAATAATAAAACCCTTACCCTAGTAGTTGGGGTAGTTACTTGGATTTACTGAACAACAGACTACAAGGTTAGTTGCTTTGGTAAGATGTGTATTTAATCTGTTCCACTGATTGATCTCTATTTTTAACTGCTACCAAATTATTTTGGTGATTATTGCTTTGTAGTATGGTATGAGATCTGGTACTTCAAGGTATTCTTCATTCACACTTCTAAAAATTAAGTTCCTTGGGATTCTTGATCTTTTTTCTTCCAAATGAATTTTACCTTCTAGGTAAGGTCAAGTTGCTGTGCTCTGTTTTTATGTAATAACAGATACTGATTATATGTGCATATGTATGAAGTTTAAGTAAGTGCTATTCTATTTTATTACTACCATCTATGTCCTCATTCAGAAAGAAAACTTTGAAGTCAACCATCTTAGAGGCTGAAATCTTTATGTTTCATATATAGTTGTCATGGGTATCCTGATAGGAAGACTTGCGAGTAGTTTTAAAATTCTTTAGTTATTTTAAATGGAATTTCTCTTTCTACAACTTCCTGCTGGATTTTACTTGTATTATATAGAAATGATGATGCTTTATGAAAACTTGCTTTACCTGTTATCTTACTAGAAAAGACTCTAGGTTATCTCCATTACATATTATGCTGGTACTTGGTTTCAGAAAGAGTTCATTTATCCTTATGTTCTCTTCCTTTTTATTTTAATAAAAATTGGCATTGTGTTATAAGTTTTTTTCTATTGATATAATCATGTGATTTTGTTATTAATATATCAATTATATTTATAGTTCTCCTAATATTAAACTATTAGATAATTTAATAAAAATACTAAATTCCCAGTTTTAGAAATAGAAAAGGAGAATTCACAACAAATTAAGGAATAATAGAGTTCACATAGCATTATAATTAGAAATTACATGATGCAGTAGATAGAGTGCCAGTCTGGAGTTAGGAAGACTCATTTTCCTTAGTTTAAATCTGCCCTTAGACATTTACTAGCTGTGTGATCCTGGACAAATCACTTAACCTTATTTGCTTCAGTTTTCTCATTTGTCAAATGAGCTGGAAAAGGAAATGGTAAACCACTGTAGTATATTTGCCAAGAAAATTCCAGACAAGGTCATGATTTAACATATTACAAAGTATTCATATGAAGAACTATTTTGGCATATTTAAGACAGAAAAAAGACAGTAAGGTGTTAAATTAAGGTTATTTTATCTTTTTAACACTATTAAGACTTTGAGTCATATATTCAGAGAAATGCTTTTTAAGAGGACTTTCAAAATATGGCAAAGTTCTAGATAAATTCAAACTTCAGAAATAATAAATATATCAAATGAAATGGAAACCATCAAAAGAGAAGATGAAAAAGAAATTTCTTCAAAGCAATCCAAAAGAAATTTTCCTTAAAGCAAAATATGTGCCACTATTTTCCTATTCTTCCCATTTTCTGACCTTTCTTTAGGTCACATGCTATAGACTCCACCTGGTGGTAGTTTCATATCAAAAGAAGTGTGGAATTATCTGAAGGTGAAGTTGACAGTTACCAAGGATTCTTGTCAGTCAACCTAGGATAACTTCAACTACTAGAAATATGGTCTCTGATTCTATTACTGGTGGGGTCAGTTCCTTTAGTGTTAGTGCCAAAAAAAAAAAAAGTTTTGAACTACTAACTGGTGGGATGAACAACACTTACATGTTGCATTTGGAGAAATTTTGTTTCAAAAGAGATATAATTAGAATTCATTTGCATCCTTTCCTAGGGCTACCTGAACACTCATTATTAATCCTAATCTGAAGGAGGTCTCATTTCAAGATGGCAGTGAAGTCAACCCTTATAGGGATGACATCATTTTACCAGAAGAGATGAGTCCTGCTACCTATTCCCTCAAAGGAAAAAAGTTCAGTTCCACCAGAAAAAAAAGGGGGGGGGGGCGCGAAGGAATTGAGCAAAGACCAATAAAACAAGAAAATGCAAAAAAGTAAAAATCTAGGATAAAACTCCAAAAGAGAATAATTCTACAATTCTATAGCTACTATAATTAGAATAAATTACTATAAAGGGAATAAGAACTATACATAAGAAATAAGAACTATTAATGAGAATAAGATGTCTAAGAAATTCCAAAGTATTAGGAAGGCCTAATAAAAGAATAAAAGGAAGACATTAGGAGCAAAATAAAAAGCCTATAAAAGAAAATATTTACTAAAGAAGTAGACACCCAGAAAAACAAAAACAAAAACTGAGGAGAATATAAAAGTCAGAAATTCAATGACAGAGTAAATATATATGAACCAGTTCAAAAGAAAGCATATGAAGAAATTGTGAGCTAGTGACTATTTGAAATAACTGACTTTCAATATAGGGAATAAGAAGATAATAAAAGAATTACCACGCTTCCAGAATAGCTTGAAGCAAAACTCTAAATATTATATTTTAAGCAATCATAAAAGCAAATTGTTCAGCAGTACTAGAACCGAAGGGAAAAGGCACATAGGAAAAATCCACAGGTCACCAGAAAAGAGAAATTTAAGATAAAACACAGTGAGAAATGATGATGATATTGATAGTTGGCATTTATCTAGTACAGTAATTAAGGTATACAAAGAGATTTACAAATATTTTCTTATTTTATCTTCACAAAAATCCTGGGAGGTAGGTGTTAATCAATATTTTATAGATAAAGAAAGGGGACAGTGAGGGGCAATAAGGTTAATTAACTTGCACAGGGTGGCATAGCTAGCAAGTATCTGAGGCCTGTTTTGAACTCAACATTTCCTGACCCAAGATCACACTACACTGCCTAGATCTGTCAAATTCCAGAAATTCCAAGTCATGGAAAAAGCACTGAAAGTAGGTGCAGAATATATGCTATCAAGAAAACCAAATCAGAATTACTGAGATGTGAGTATCAACTATGATAAAGGAAAGAAAGTCATGTATTATGATCCAGATAAAGGCAAAAGAAAAAAGGCTACAATGAAAAAAATAACTGATTTTGCAAAACTGTGTATGATTTTATAGGAAAAAAAAATGGAATCCTGTAAGGAGCTTTGCATGAGGCTTCTGAAACATGGGTCTTATAAAGTGAACAATGGTGAGACAATGGAAATGCCAGTCATGGTGTACATAAAACACTGGAGTAGTTGGGGCCCTTCAGTCTCATTATAACCTGAGGCATCAATGAAAGCCCTTGACTATAGGGATGTAAGGTGTGAATGAACTTCAGCTGTCAGGTCACTATTACAGTGGGGGGTGGGGGGAGGTCACCTAACAGATACATTGGGGCACTTCAATCTCCATGAAGGACTTAAGACACAGACCACTAAGGAAAAAGGCATCACAAGATACTGGGTATCTTTTATTTTGGGGGGGGGGGGGGGGGGGGGGGGGAAGGCAAGGCAATTGGGATTGTGACTTGCCCAAGGTCATACAGTTAGTTAAGTGTCAAGTATCTGAGGACTGACTTGAACTCAGGTCCTCCTGACTCCAGGGCCGGTGTTTTATTCACTGTGCCACCTAGGTGCCCCAACTGGGTATCTTTATGATAATCCTGATACTGGTTATTGTGGGTATGTCCAGAGGGAAGTAAACACCAAACAATAACAAACCAAACCAGAAGGGTAAAAGTGATTTTGTTTCTGGTGACTGAGATGGAAGACTGAATACTAGATAACTGAGTCCCTTACAATAACCCTAGGTACCCAGTAGGAAGGTGGACGATACCTAGTCGCTCAAAACATGGAGCTGAAGAAGGTTGTCCCATTAAGTGATGAGGTTATTCATGATCTTACCTACAAGAGAGACATCTCCCTACAATTCAGTTGGCTTTTCTAAAATACAAAATTGACATTGTTTCATTATCTCTTATACAATTTAGTATGTTATTTCCCTGCTTGTGTCTCTAAACTGTATGTATTTTTACTGTTACCATGTCTGAGATAATCATTGCTGTTCTTTTGGATTTATGTGAAGCATAATAAATCCACTCTAAATCTCATTGTAATATTTTATGAATCACTTTTTTTTTTTGCCTTTTGGAGGGTAATTGGGGTTAAGTAACTTGCCCAAGGTTACATGGCTAGCTTTTTTGTGTGGGTGTTAAGTGTCTGAGGCTGGAACCGAACTCAGGTCCTCCTGACTCTGGGGCCAGTGCTTTGCTCACTGCGCCACCTAGCTGCCCCTGAATCACTGTTTTTTAAAGTATATTTCTTATAAATGAAAAAAATCATGGGGTTTACCTTTCTAATCTATTTGTTCTTTTTTTTTTATTTATAACAAAGTTCATCTCTTATATTTGTATGTAAGTAGTTCTGGTTTTAAGTTTCTTTTACCCTTCAGCAAATCCTGTTACATACTTCTTCTCTCTCCCTTATTTAGAAGAAAATGAAAGGGAAAACTAAATCACCTCTAGTTCTGTCTGCAGTTTACAATGCTGGAAACCATCTTGCTGCAGTCCATTATGTCTAAAAGGCAATTGGTGATGTGGGGACTAGAGCTCAGAGGACAAGCTAAGGATATATATCTAGATATGAGAAAAACAGGTAAGAAGAAGATCCAATGGAAGAAGGTGATGAACAGACTCAAATGCTACTTCTGTTCCCAAGAACGGTGAGAAGTGAGAAAAGGCCATAATGTAAGTAAGAGAACACTGGCAACTTTCAAGAGAGCAGACTGCAAAGGGTCCCAGAAAGTAGAGCCAAGATGGTGAAGTAAAGGCAGAGACTCACCTGAGCTCTCCCCCAACCCCCTCCAAATACCTTTAATAAATGACTCTAAACAAATTCTAGAGCAGCAGAACCCACAAAAAAAGAGTAAAACAAATTTCCCGCCCAACACAACTTGGAAAGTTGGCAGGAAAGGACTGTTGCACCTGTATGAAAGGGAATAACTAGCTCAGGCTGTGTCAGCACAGACTGGCCTCCAGCAAACCCAGAGCAGGCCTCCAGATTACTGAATCACTGGCAGCAGCGGTGGTTTCCACATGTCTTAGCCCATAGACACCAAAGACTACTTAGAAGGCAACAGGAAAGGTCTGCCACATCTGGGTCTAAGTGGAGAGCAGTTCAACTTAGGGTAGCCTCAGCATAACCCTGGCCACAGCAAACCAGGAGCAGGCCTTGGGAGTGACTGAATTAGAAGAAGCAGAAACAGCAGCTGCTTCCAGAGCACTCAGCCCACAGACGGTAATCAGAAGGAAATTAAAGGGGGTCTTTTTGCTAGCAATGAGGCAGAATTCTGTTGCTTTGCTCATACTTGCATTTGGGTCACAGGCCTGGGTGGCAGTCCTAGGGTAAGGAAGAGAAATAATATAGCAGAGCTTGTGGACACAGTGGAATGGGTACCCTCCCTCACGTTTTCAGGGCAGAAAAGGGTGCTTGTGGTCACTCACAGATCAGAGCATAGACCAGGAGAGCAGAAAACACTCCTCCTTAGATCATACCACCTTGGAAGAACTGAAAACTTACCCATTCCTAGACGTATCTCTGACAATACTTGCACAAAATCCTCAAAGCTTGGGATGGTGCACCATCCAGCCTGGAGCAGAGCCCTACTTTAACAAAGAGTTAAAAGTCAACTAATAGGCTGGGAAAATGAGTAAACAATGGGCAAAAAACCCAACTCTCTGACTATAGAAAGTTACTATGGTGACAAAGATCAAAACACAAACTCAGAAGACAACAAAGTCAAAGCTCCTATATCCAAAGCCTCCCAAGAAAGATATTCACTGATCTCAGGCCAAGGAAGAGTTCAGAAAGAATTTTGAAATTCAGGTAATAGAGGCAGAAGAAAAATTAGGAAGAGAAATGAGAGTGATGCAAAAAAAAATCATGAAATAAGTCAACAGCTTCGTAATGGAGACAAAAATATAGCAAAACAAAACAAAAAACACTGAAGGAAACAACACCTTAAAAAACTGACTAGCTCAAATGGTAAAAGAGTTCCAAAATGCCAATGAGGAGAAGAATGCTCTAAAAAGCAGAAGTGGTCAAATGGACAGCTCATTGAAGAAAATGACTCCTTAAAAATTAGAATGGATTTACTAGCTGTGTGACCTTGGGCAAGACATTTAACCCCAACTACCCTGCCTTCCCCCCTCCAAAAAAAGCAAAACAACAACAACAATAAAAAACCCCCAAAGAATGGAGCAAATGGAAGCTAATGACTTTATGAAAAATCAAGAAACAATAAAATAGAACTAAAAGAATAAAAAAATAGAAGACAATGTGAAATATAATATATCTCACTAAAAAAAAAAACCTGTTTTCTCTAGAAAACAGATTTAGTAGAGATAATTTAAAAATTATTGGACTACCTGAAAGCCATGATCAAAAAAAGAGCCTAGGGGGGCAGAGCCAAGATGGCAGAATAGAAGCAGGAAATTCCATGAGCTCCCCAACAACCACCTTAAATACCTATAAAATATGACTCTAAACAAATTGTAGAGCTACAAAAGCCACAAAGTGACAGAGAGAAACAAATCTCCTGCTGAAGACAGCCCAGCAGACCTACAGGAAGGGTCCACTGCAGCGCCCTGGGAGCAGAGTGCAGTCCCTGTAAGTCACATGGTTTTGGCCTCAGGGCAGCCATGACCAGCAGCTTCAGGAGAGTGAATAACCAGCATCTGTGGCTGTTTCCAACTCTTCAACCCATAAATGCCAAAGAGCAAGTAAAAGGTCAGTCGAGAACTGTTTGAAAGGAAGGGTGTGGTTTGGCCCCTTCACCTGAGGTGAGATGTGGCAGAGTGGTGGCAGCTGCAGCTGCTTTCCAGCAAGGCTGCATTTAGAGCTCCTGGCCTGGAGATCATAGGGGGACCAATTCAGAGGGTAATTGCTCCTACTTTAACCAGCTTGAATCTGGATCACTGTCTTGGGTGGAGGTCCTGGGGTATGTGGCCAGTGAGACAGAACTTTTGGGGGCTGCAGAGAGGGCACTCCCCCCCAATAGCTCTGGCAGCCGCAAAACCCCCAGCGATTTGGGACAAAGCTCTCCTCGCTGGAATCAGAGTTCTACAGCTCAAAAGTCAAGTGACTGACTGACAACATGACCAAGCAGAGGAAGCAAAGCAAGCACAGCAATCAAACCTTAGATTCTTTTTTTGGGGACAAAAAGGATCAAAGCATGGAATGGGAGGAAGACAGTGAAGTCAGAACTCTTCCATCAAAAGCTTCCAAGAAAAATATGAACTGGTTACATGCCATGGAGGAGCTCAAGAAGGATTTCGAAAATCAAGTAAGAGAAGTGGAGGAAAAATTGGTTAGAGAAATGAAAATCATGAAAAGTGAGTCAACAACCTAACTGAAGAAAATAACACCTTAAAAAAGACTAACTCAAATGGCAAAAGAGGCTCAAAAAGCCAATGAGGAGAAGAATGCCTTAAAAAGCCAAATATTCCAGATGGCAAAGGAATTTCAAAAGCTCACTGAAGAGAATAACTCCTTCAAAATTAGATCAGAGCAAATGGAAGCTAATGACTTTATGAGAAATTAAGATAATATAAAACAGATCAAAACAAATGAAAAAACAGAAGGCAATGTGAAATATCTCAATGGAAAAACCACTGACCTGGAAAATAGATCCAGGGCAGATAATTTAAAAATTACTGGACTACCTGAAAGCCATGATCAAAAAAAAAGAACCTAGAAATGATCCTTCAAGAAATTCTCAAGGAAAATTGCTCTGATATTTTAGAACCAGAGGGCAAGATAGAAATTGAAAGAATTCACCAATCACTTCTTGAAAAAGATCCCAAAAAGAAAACTCCTAGGCATATCATAGCCAAATTCCAGAGTTCCGAGGTCAAGTAGAAAATATTACAAGCAGCCTGGAAGGAACAATTTTACTATTGTGGAAACACAATCAGGATAACACAGGACCTGGAAGTTTCTACACTGAGGGACCAAAGGGCTTGGAATATGATATTCTGGCGGTCAAAGGAGCTAGGATTAAAACCAAGAATCACTTACCCAGCAAAACTGAGTACAATGTTTCAGGGGGAAAATATGGTCATTCAATGAAATAGAGGACTTCAAGCATTCTTGATGAAAAAAATGGAGTTGAATAGAAAATCTGATGTTCAAATACAAGAAGCAAGAGAAGCATGAGAAGGTAAACAGGGAAAAGAAATCATAAGGAACTTATTAAAGTTGAACTATTTACATTCCTACATGGAAAAACAATAACTGTAACTCATGAGACTTTTCTCAATATGACGATAGTTGAAGGGAATATATATATGTATACATACAATATATGTTTACATGAGGGTATATATAAATGAGATATTACTGCACTGTTGGTGGAGTTGGGAACTGATTCAACCAGTCTGTGAGCATTTTGGAACTATACCCAAGGGCTATAAAACCATGCATACCCCTTTGACCTAGTAATACCACTTATAGGTCTACATCCCAAAAGAGATTTAAAAAAAAAAGGAAAAAGACCCACGTGTACAAAAAATATTTATAACAGCTCATTTCTGGCAGCAAAGAATTAGAAATTGAGAGGATATTCATCAACTGGGGAATGGCTAGACAAGTTATGGTATATGATTATTATGGAATACTATTGTACTATAAGAAATGATGAGCAGGATGTTCTCAGAAAAACCTGGAAAGATTACATAGGCTGACGCAAAGTGAAATGTACCGTGTACAAAGTAACAGCAATATTTTAAGATGATCATCTGTGAATAACTTAGCTATTCTCAGTAATACAACGCTCTAAGACAATTCTGAAGGACTTATGATGAAAAATGCTATCCATCCCATGGGAAAGAACTTATGGTGTCTGAATATATATTGAAACATAATTTTTAAACTTTATTTTTCTTCACTTATTTTTGGTCTGTTTTCTTTCACAATATGACTATTATAGATGTGTTTTTCATGACTACACATGTACAGACCATATTGAACTGCTTGCCTTTTCAATGAAGAAGAGTTGGAGGGAGGAAGGTAGAGAATTTAGAACTAAAGTTTTAAAAACAAATATTAAAAACTGTTTTTACATGTAACTGGGGAAAAACAAAAAAAAATAAAGAGAGCAGACTGCAGAGATTTTAGAAGACAGTAAAAGAAGAGGAAGTGGAGGAACCTACTACAGATGAATTTCTTAAAAAAAGATTAAATCTAGGAAGGGAAAAAGGTATAGGAAAATAGCTAGCAGATGATGTTGATTATTTCTTTGCAAAAAAGAACTGGAGAAAGATAAGGATTTAGGAAGCAGGGGAGGGGTTTATGAATAGGGAATGATAGATAACTGAAGAATGAGAATGATAGTGAGGAGCAATCTGCCAGAGAAGTATGGGATTGACTTAAGGGTACATATAAAAGGGTTGGCCTAAATTAGGAAAGGGCCAACAGTTTATTTATTTGAGACCTGAATGAAGGAGGATGATAATATCTCTCAAACTGACTACCTCAATTTTTTCAGTGAAATACAAAAAGGAGTCCTCAGTTGAGATAGTTGGAGAAAGGAAAGGACCATGAGAGGATTTAGAAAGGAAAGGAAGGTTTGGAGCTACTAGGGAGAGAGGGATAATTAATTGATTAGGGGGGAAGAGAACTGTCTTACTGCATTGAGGGCCCACTTCAGAGTAAAAAACATAAATCAGCAACGTCCACAATTAACAAAGCTTTGTGACCATTAGCTATGTTCAGCAGCACATGTATAGAAACAGAGTAGGAGGAAGATTGCGAATTACAGGGTTGGAGTTTAGTACAATATGATTGGTAATAGGACAAAGAAACAAGAGATATGAATGTATATGAGTATAGAGCTGAACTGATTTATTAAGGAATCATGACAGGGAAGGGAGGATAGCGGGACCAGCAGAGGGGTGATGGTCTTGGAAAGAACTGAGAGATGAAGGGATGAAAGGTCATAGTGAGGTCAAAGAACATGGTCTAGTGTCCTAAGATATAAAGAGATATAGCATGATAAAGGATTACAATCAGATAAAGACATGTAGGAATTCATGAACATGGAAGTGAAACACTTTTAGGGCAAGGACAAGAGCAAGGGTATCACCATTTCTTTGTGTAACTAAAGTGGAAAGGAGGAAAAGACCATGGCAACTGAATATAGTGAACTGAGAAGTTAGGAAATTTGTAGTATCAATACGTATGTTGAAGTAATATGAATCTACAAGTTGGGGAAATAGACAAAATATGGGAAAGCACTCTAAAGATTTCTATAACTTCTGCCAATTATGGGAAAGCTAACATATTTGGAAATGGCAATAATGAAAACAAAGATAGGATGTGTAGGTGGACTAAATCAATTCTATTCAAATCAAAGGAGGTCTGTGCTGCAGGACACTGAGAAATTGTTTTTTAAGGTACCTGGAAGTGGAAAGGATACCAAGTACTTGAAAAAAATCTTATTATCAACAAAAAAGATGAGGGACAAAACATCAGTCATATGCATACTTTCTCATATCTATAAAATGTAACAGGTAGGTTTGCAGAAACAACATTTCACAGCTGACATTTTTAGTCACAATGCTGATTAAAATGCGTGTTTGCAATGTGCTTACTCTTCTTGACTATTAAAAAAAATTGATACAGTAGAGAAAAATGCTATCTTAAAGGTATTCCTAAAACAATATGTCTCCTATGCAAATGTCACAATCATATAAGATTCTTTAAAAGTTTGACACCGTCAAGGAAGCTATCTAGCTTAGCACTCAAATGGAATAGTTATTTCTGAAAGCATATATTTATAGGAGATGTTCTGATTGGATTAAACCCTACAAAACTGCAGTCTCCTAAATGAGATTCATGAACATTCAAAAGCATTTGGAGGAGCCAAATAGAGGAAGAATGTCTGCCTAGACTATGATTAGAGGTGGATGGTCAATCAACAGAGCTGGTCTATCATTACCTAAGTTGTAGGTAATACTCTAACTAGCCAATGAACAGGGGCTAGTACTAAATAGGAAGTATGCTAGAAAATCTTTGGGAATTTATGATGCTTTTATTGACTACATGCCTCTTCAGAAACAAAGGCACATTTAAAAATAACAACAACAGTCTTCAGATATTGTTGTATGTGGCAGTAATTCACAGACTACAAGTCTCAGAAGAACTAGTTACAAGTCAGCTAAAGGGGTGCATGATTAGCACTCTTCCAATTAATTAATGAACAGGAGAAGAGTCATAAAGGATGTCATCAAAAAGGTGCATGAGAAGGAAGATCAAATTATTAGTCAATCAAAAAACAATGACTAAGTACCTACTACTAGACTGTTGATACAAAGACAAAACAACAATAACAATTCCTACTCTCACAGAATTTATATTCTACTGGGAGAGAAAAAATACACAAATAAAAGATATACATACATACATACATATAAATATATACACACACATACACAGATATACACACATATAAAATAAAATATACACTATACAATAGAAGATATGTATTACATATATGGAATGTGTATGGAATAAATTAAAAATAAAAACAAAGAAGATTTTGAATATAAGACTGCTATGGAGGAAGTACACTAGCAACAGGGGAAAGGGAAATGAAAAAAGGCTTAATGCAGAAAGTGATGTTTGAATTGCATTTTAAAGGAAAAAAGGGATTCTAAGAAGGAGATGAGAAAGGTATGTGTTACAGGTATCAGGGACAGGCAGTATAAGATGAGAGATGGGAGACAGAGTGTCATGTGTAAGGAACAGAGCAAAGCTCAATTTGGTTGTACTATAATGTGTGGGAAGAGAAGTACACATGAATCTGGAAAGACAGGTTGGGGCTAAGTTATCAAAGCCAAACAGAGGAGTTTACATTTTATTCTCAAGACAAAATAAAGCCTCTGGCGTTTACTGTACATGGGAGTAACATTGCCAGATGTGCACTTCTGGGAGCTGTGTGGATGACAAACTGGAGTGGAGAGAGACTTGAGGCATAGAGACCAATAAGTATGTGATTCCAATAGTCTAGGCAAGAAGTGAAAAAAGCATGTATTAAAGTGATTGGAGGTATGGATGTGAGAGATGTTATAGAAATAGAAATATCAAGATTTAAGAGCTGTCTGAACATGTAGGTTGAACTAGAGTGAGTAATCAAGGGTGATAGTGAGGTGAGACTGGAAGAATGGTGGTACCTTTTACAAAGAAGGAGAATTTTGAATGAGGGGCAGATTTGAGAGCAAGGGAAACTAACAAGTTCTGTTTTTGATGCAATGAGTTTGAACTGACCAGGTTCAGGAAAAAGGTTGGGGAAAGAATATGCAGATTGGGAAGTCAAGATACTTAAAACTATGAGAGCTGATGGAATCGTTAAATGAGAGGATATGGAAAGAGAAGGGGGTCCAGAACAGAGACTTGGAATATAGCCATAATAAGTGGATATGATATGGATGAAGAGTTAGGAAAAAAGGCAGGAAAGGTAGGAGAACCAAAAGGAAGCAGCACCATGAAAACCTCCTAGAGAGAAGAGAGCATCAATGAAAAAAGGGCATTCAGCATTAGGAAATAAAAAAGAAAAAATAAGTGTGAGATTACTAAGAAAAGATCCTGGGGCAGCTAGGTGGTACAGTGAATAGAGCGCCAGCCCTGGAGTCAGGAGGACCTGAGTTCAAATCCAGTCTCAGACACTTAACACCAAAACTAGCCATATGACCTTGGGCAAGTCACTTAACCCCAAATTGCCCCCAAAAAGCAAAAAAAGAAAAAAAGAAAAGATCCTCAGATTGTGAATGGAGAGATTGTTGTTAACTTTGGTGAGAGCAGTTGCAGCTGAGAGATAAAGTCAGAAGCCAGACTACAAATGGTTGAGGAATGAATAGAAATGCTTTAATTAAGGAACTTGAATAAAAAGCTTTTGCTAGAAATTTGACTGAAAAAAGGAGGAGAAATATAGGATGATAGTGTGAGAGGATGATAGGGTCTAGTGAAGGTTTTTTAAGGATGAAGGAGACATAGGCATATCTTTAGGGAATAATCAGTAGACAGAGGGAAGGTGGACAGGGAGGTTGTGACTGCAGTGGCAAAAGTGAACGTGGGAAGGGGATGGTGTGTTTAAGTAGTCAAGCCTCCACATTCCACATTGTAATGTGAACAAACAACTAGCTTTGGATTTTTTCTTTCAGGAATATATAATTAGCTCTGATAGTCAATATTTGTTACTACAAGAAAAGATTCATTTTAAATAAATGAGAGTAATATGAATGCGATGAAATGATGGCAATCATTCTATGTATTTTTAATGATGATATCTAATGTCTCCTATGGATATGTTTTTTTATGTCTGACTACTTATATTTTGGTTTTAACATGCCAAGGCTACTTTTTTTTATAAGAAACTTTTAGTTTATTAAAGTGAATTTATAAAATACAGTAATTATCTAGTATCTTGGCCTATATAATCCTTGTACTTCCACTACCTTGCATGTCACAGAAATTTCTTCATGCTAGAAGTTCACTCTGTCTCTGGACTTTTCATATTGAAATTTCCTCCTCCCCTAACCCTACCCCCCTCAACTTTTTTTCTCTGATTGCCTGGTTTCTCCTAGGACTTCCATCGGAAGGACACCCAGGCTAGTATTCATTACTTTCCAGGCTGCACTATCCAGACTTTTTCTATGACACTCTTGTAGGTATAGTCCCTTTCCTCCTTCCCTTGCCCTTCTTTCCTACTTTTTAGCTTTATTTTATGAGTTGAGTTCCCCCATGAAATAAACTCCTTGAGATCAAGGAATGTCCTTCTGCTTCGATTTGTACTCCTAGAGCTTGGGACAGTTACTGACACACAGTAAAAGCTTAATAAATGCCTTTTGGTTTATTATTGGTTTAAATGTGTCAAGTAGGGGCAGCTAGGTATTGCAGTGAATAGAGCACTGGCCATGGAGTCAGGAGGACCTGAGTTCAAATCTGGCCTCATACACTTAACACAAAAACTAGCCATGTGACCTTGGGCAAGTCACTTAACCCAACTGCCCTCCAAAAACAAAAAAAAAAATTTAAATGTGTCAAGTAAATATAGAGAGAAATTTTCATACCACTTCATAATATTAAACAAATTTTTACTCTTACAATATACTCTTTCTCTTGATGTTGTTGGCATAAACATATTCAGAAGAAAGAGAACAGATGTGTAGGGTTGAAGAGATATCAATAATAGGACTAAATCAATTAATGGTGTGGTCAGGGTAGGTGTCACTTCCTCAAGGGATGATGAAATACTTTTCTTCTTCCTATCTCACTATAAATTAAGATAGGGAATAAATCTAAGAAAAGGTGCTAAATCCAATATAATTTGAGTGTTCTTTATCTGAAAGTTCTAGTATGCCACAAAAATGAAAGAGATTAAGTAAACTATAATTAGAAATACTTGTGAAAATAGTGTCAAATAACAACTCAAAATAGCTAGGTGAGGATAAGGAGCAGAAATGAATAAGACCCATATCATTAAATTTTTAGTTAAAAGTTTTTGATGATAATAATAGCAAAGAATGTAACGAGGCAAAAATATCATGCCACAATACCATCAATCAAAAAGTTAAAATGGTTGTATTAAAAAATATTTTTATCTTTTAAAAGTTAGGAAAAGGGGGAAAGATTCCATTCTCTCCATATTTGACTAATCTATGAACCCAGAGATCTTAGGACAACTCATTCGTTGGACTTAAAGCTAAAATTTGAATCAATCATACTGAAAGAAGTTAGGAGCTTGGAATGAGTAAGTGCAAAGCAGAGGACAAAAAAGACAAGATAGGAATTTTCAAAGGAAAGTTATTTCATTTACTTTTAATTTTTCTTATTTATAATTTCTGTATATTAATATGTCACTTACTTGGAACATAATACTTCCTGTCAAGGGGTGTTAGAGAATGAAAATGGGGGGATGAATGTGAAACTATAAAGGTATGGCCAATACAGTGAATGTTCAAATTAACCATGTCAAATTTAACTGTGACAAGTCTAAAAATTTTAGGTAATAATTTACACAACTAGAGTTATTACCTACCTTGACTTGTTAAATTTGAGAGTTCTTGTCTATGAACAATAAAATTTTCCACATCTGTTTCATACACTCAGGAAGTAACATTCTCTGTGAGCTCCTAAAGGAAAAACAACAGTATGCAATTTGAGAGTAAATATATATTTCCATGTAATTATATAAAGAAATCCTATAATTGTCCTCTGTCATTTGCTTTAAGAAATTTAGGGAAAATATGAGGTGTTATTTTTTTTTTAACTTATCCAGCAGAAGATATATTCTGTGAAAAAAAAATGTAGGTGAAAAATCACAACTTCATGAAAAGAATCAGTTTGGCATAATGGAAAGAGAATTAGATTTGGGGTGAGATTACCTAGATTTTAATCCCAGTTGTCCTATTAAATACCTAAATGTTATCTTGAACAAATAGTTTAACCTTTATGGGCATTATGTTCTTCATCTATAAAGTAATGGGACCTGACTAGATCTAAGATTCATTCCAGATCTAGAACGTATTCCCTTGAACTACTTTTTACCTCTCCTGTGACTCTGATCAATACACACAATTCCAGATCCAGAGTTTGACCAGATAACCTTCCCCTTCTCTTTTTTTTATTGACATGGCTACTAATCTTATAGTAGATAAAGAGAATGCTGTAGATACAGCATACTATATTTTGTAAAAGAAGTTGATAAGATCCTTTATAGTGCTCTTGTGGAAATGATGGAGAGATGTAGGTTGGACAATTAGGTAGATTTGAAACTGGCTAAATGATAAGAAAAAAAAAGAGTCAATGATTTCATGAAAAGCAGGAGTGTCTCTAATGGAGTGTCCCAGATAATCTGTGCTTGCTTATTAACTGATTAATACTGATTAACATTTTTACCAATGACCCAGATAAAGAAAAAGGCAATACAAATACAACTAGAAAACATCTATAGAAATAATGAAAAACTTAAATTATAATTGGGGAAATTTTAATTGTCTATGGTTGGGCTGTTCTTAAATAATAAAAATGACTATTAATTTAGAGATTCAATGCCATATCAAAGTACTAAAAGGTTACTTAATATAACTAAGGGAAAAAAAAGGACAAAATTCATTTGGAAGAAGAAGCAGAAAGGAATGTCAAGGCAGGAAATGACAAAGTGTTCAGGAAAGGGGCCTGCACATCCATATCACCACCTAATACAAAGAAGTAATATTTAAAACTACTTGGTTCTGGTAAAAAAAAAAAAAGGTAGCCAGTAAATAGATAAAGTACACAAGATTGAGGAGTAATTGATCACTTATACACTAGTTGATAAAACCAAGCATTTCAACTACTAGGGCTAAGGATAAAAATATTGGGAAAATGGGAAACCAGCCTGGCAGAAATTAGGTTCTGATCAACACCTTGAGTATTCAGCTTCAAATCAATATATGACTTAAAAATAAAAAGTCATATCATAAATTAGAATTGGAGAGGAGGTACTATTTAGAGCTATGTATAAGAGGCAAATTCTTGACAATCTACTAGGGATAGAGAGGCTAATAATGGATTACATAAAGTCACAAAGCTTTCCCACATACAGAATCAGTGCAATTAGAATCTAAAGGGAAAAAGTTAACAGGAAAAATCTTTGCAGCAAATTTCTCTAATAATGATCTGATATACAAGATATATAGCGAAATGATGAAAATATATAAGACCAAGAACCATTGTCAACTATTTGAATGGTCAAAGATATGAACAGCAAATTCTCAAAAGAAGAAATACAAACTATCAGCAACCATAGTGGGATAAAATTCTCTAAATGAGAGGTGTCAAACATGCTTTGGCAACTCAGTACTGTGGTCTAAACCATATTAAAATGTAACTGGGAAATATTTAACAAAACTATAACAAGGCACAGACAATGCTAATATATGGTTTTGTAAGTGAATATATGAGTAGAGATCCTTAGGCATGGTTTAGTGACTCCATTTCTCTCTGAGCTTCACACCACTGCTCTAAGTCAACAATCTACATAACAAGAGAAATCAAAAATAAAATTTATTGAACTAAAATTAATTATAAAACTAAATTAAAAATGCTCTGAAGCTGAACTTCATGCCTATCAGATTGGCAAAGATGACAAGGAAAATTGCAATTGTCAGAGAGGCTATAAGAGGGTAGGAACACTGATGTATTATTATTATTGGAGATGATAATTAACCATTGTGGAAAGCATTTGGGTACTATACTCTAAAAGCCACTAAATTGTGCATACTTTGTGCTCCCTGGATAGTAATATTTGGCATATTTCCCCAAGATGTCAAATTCAAAGAGAAAGGACCCACATCTAAAATATTTATAGTAATACATTTTGCTATGGCTTTCTGCTATAAAAGGAGTGAGTGATCTTCTGTTAGGAAGTAAGTGAACAAATTATGGTACATAAATGTAATGAAATATTGCTGAGCCAAAAAAAAAAAAAAAAGAAAATGACAAATGTGAGAAACCCCAGAAGACTTACATGATATGATCTAGAGATCATAAGCAGAAACAAACAAAAAAAACAACAAAACACAACTCATGGAATGACTATACAGATGTAAAGGAAAATGATTTGGAAAGACCTAAGAACTCTAGTCAATGCAAAGACCAATCATGCCTTTAGAAGACTAATGAAGTAGGTTTCCTACCTCTTGGCCAAGGCAATGGAATATAGACCCACTGTGTGTGAACTTGTTTTGCTTACTTTACGTTTACTTTACGTTACTTTACAAATACATTATTTGTCATAAAGGAGGGCTTCTAAGGGGAAGAGAGCCTGAGGGAGTTGGTAGGTAGCAATAATGCTAAAAAAAAAAGAAAAAGTAGAAGTGTGGATAAAACATTTTAAAATACAAGAAAAAAGCAGAAGGAAATTCAGGAGGGGATAGAGGAGAGCAGAGCAAAGCAGTTTTGTTACTATGGTGTTAAATACATCAGCTAAAAAAATGTATACAATGCTGTTTTTCTGTTCTTTGTAAAGTGAACTGTTCATGTTTGTTTATAATTTTAGTTTAAAATATAAAATAAAATTTATAAAAAATGAAATATTATATATATACACACACACACATATATATATATATATATATATATATATATATATATATATATATATATA
>NW_027187323.1:3350647-3355176 GCF_028583685.1 Petaurus breviceps papuanus
ATATATATATATATATATATATATATATATATATATATATATATATACGTATTGCTTAAACCTGTTCATGACACAAACTACTGAACATACTAGATGACAAAGTCAAGATTTTAAAATATCTTGACAGGTAAGAACATTGGACCAAATGGAAGAATAAATTTTTTTCTTTTCTTTTCTTTTTTTTTTTTTTTAAAGCAACTGGGTTAAGTAACTTGCTCAAGGTTACACGGCCAGTTATTTTGTGTGGGTGCCGAGTATCTGAGGCCAGAATTGATCCCGGGTCTCCCAATGCCGGGGCTCTTACTCACTGCGCCACCTGGCCGCCCCTAAGCAATTGGGGTTAAGTAACTTGCTCAAAGTTACACGGCCAGTTATTTTGTGTGGGTGTTAAGTATCTGGAAGAATAAATATTTAATAGAAATAAATTTTAAGTCTTATAGTTGGACTGACTAAAAAGATTAACTTCAGAAGTTGATGGGTCAAGCATGGTTTGAAAGCAGTTCATTTTGAAAAAGTTCTAAGGATTTTAGTGAATTATAAACTCAATATAAATTAAAAATGGAATAAAGCAGCAAAGAAAATTAATCTGAATTTTGGCTGAATTAATAAAGAGATAATGTTCAGGACCTGGAAGGTAATAGTTCTGTTATATTCTGCATTAGTTAGAGTACATTTGAAGTACTGTTCTCAAAGCCACATCTTAGGAAGGTCAGTGATAAACAGGAAAGAATCCATGAGGGCAACCAGAATGGTAAGGGACTTGAGTTCATGTCATATTATGAAAAATGTAAATCTGTCTTGAAAGACAGTGGATTCCTTTTCATTTGAGGTCTTAAAGCAATGGACAACCACTTGTTAGGTAAATTATAGAAAACGATATTTTTTCAGGTATGTGTTTATACTTAGATGGCTATGAAGGATCTGGAAGTCCTTTCTAATTCTGACATTCAGTGATCTTTCAAAATTTACAATCACAATTTTGATAATAAACCACATGAAAATAATTTGTACCAAGTCAAAAAACAGAGTATACTTTAAGTTTGATATTTATTTTTTCTGCAGATACAAGAAGAATTCTACATGAAAATTTGAAACCACCACAGTTTCTTATGTGCTACAAAAGGGCATTATTAACATTTTTTATTTTAAAAGTATTTGTCTTTCAAAATTAGCTAATTTTATGAAGAAGCAGTTGGATCAAATTTTAAATATCCACAAAGGGTAAATTCATGAAGTATTAGTATAACCAGTAATTATTCTATCAGAAAAACAATGAAATTGTTATTGAACCAATCACCTACTATGCTTACTTAATAACCATTTCATCTATTCCAATCTAGTAAGTCTTGCATACAATTTGTCTAACTGTAGGATGATCTACATGACTTTATGAAACCCCTCCTCATTTTGTGATTCAAGTTGATTTTATGATTTAAGGGACAATTTTCTACCCTTGATTCATAGTGACTTAGAAAAAGACTTAAAAAAAACACGTCAACAAATTAGCAAGAAAAGATTTATGGCAAAAAATTTGTAATTTTTTTGTAATATTTGTAATGATTTGTAATATGCTGAACTACTGTAACAGTAAGCACCCTAGCACACCCAGGATGGCTGCTAGCACAAGTTCTAAATTTCCTTTTCTAAAGGAAAGCAACTCAAAAGGGGTTAACAATCTTGCTTTAATCAAACACACATATATTTCATTCACTTAGTTCAGGAGGAAAAGGCAGCACCCTGAACGTCAGAAAATACAAACAGAAATTACAAGCAGATAAAAGATAGAGACAGAGAAAATAACACAATTCAACAGACCAACAGATAGGGCTTCTAGCTCTGTGACCATTACATACATACAGTTAGGTACTAGAGAGAGAAGCACCAACATCTGGGTTTTCAAAGCCCGAGGAGCTGAACATCTACCAAGAGTCTCATCTGGCCAAATCACACAATTCTTCCCATGAGTGAGTCTCAAAGAAAATCTCACATCAGGGTGTATAAAATATATATACCCTTCTCCAGGGTCAGAAGACATCACAACCTTCATGAGCCACTGCTAATTACAAAGTAACAAAAGGCATGGTGAAAAACAAGCCTCCCCTAAGCAAGTTTCTCTTGTTGGGTCTCAAGTGAGTCCCATTAAGGGCAGGGAAGATCTTCAAATTCACTTACCATTACATTCAGCCCCAAGACCTTTCATGCCCATTACACAGACAACTTATGTCTGAATTGGCATTAACATCTCTTAAGTACAACATAATCCCTACAAAATAAACACATCACATTTGCAATATAAATAACAACTCATTACCAGAGTGGCCACACAGCCTTAAATAAACACAAAGTACATAGCATTATGATCCCCTCATTCCAAAACAAAAATATCCCAGTCTTAACACTGCTCTAGCCTCTTGTTTTCAAGTCCTGAGGGGAGGCTAGGCAAGAAAGCAACAGAGTGGCGTCCTTGGGAGTCCACAATAACACATTCATTTATGCTTTGGGGTTTATAAGGACCTTTCCTGACAGATGACTTGGCAATAGATAAGATATTATCATCATCATTTTACGAAAAGAGAAAATGAAAGCTCAGAGATTATGGAGTCAACATGGCGGAGTAGAAGCAGGACCTCCCCGGGGCTCTGGTTTCCACCTTCCCCAATCCATGTAAAAAGGGGACTCTAAACAAACTTTGGAGCTGCAGAACCCACAAAATGACACAGAGAAGCTAACCTCCTGCTAAGGACAGCCCTGCAGGCAGGCAGAAATCTGCCAGCGTAGTGCTCTGGGAGCCATGGACAGACCCATGCCAAGGCTTTAGCCCCATGGAGGGCCTGACCAGCCTCTGGCTGGAGGGACTCCAGATCAGCAGCAACTGTGGCCATTTCCAGATTTATCAACACATAGATGCAAAGGACAAAGTAAGAGGTCAGTGCAGTCTGGACCTTGGGACCCAGTAAGTGGGAGTACGTGGCTTTTGCCCCCAGGGCGAGAAGCTGCTGAAACTGGGGCACAGCCAGCCAGTGCCACTTGGCAGCTTCAGCTCCTGGCCTGCAGAGTGTAGGGGGACAAAGCACCAATCTGAGGGGTAAACGTTCTTGCTTTAACCTTCTTGGATCTGGATTGCAGTCTAGGGTGGAGGTCCTGGGGTGTGTGTCCAGCTTGCCAGAGCTGTGTGGAGTCTTCAGAGAGGGCACCCATCTAATACCTCCGGCAGCAGAGAAAACCCCAGTGTTTGGGATGAAAGCTCCCCTGTCGGTGGCAGAGTCCTACTGTGGCAAAAAGCCCAGGGGTCAAGTGACTGAGGGGCGACATGACCAGGCAAAGGAAACAAAGCAGACAGAAGATTCCAACATTAGACTCTTATTTTGGGGACAAAAAGGAGCAAAGCATGGAACAGGAGGAAGACAGTGACATTAGAACTCCTGCAACAAAAGCTTCAAAGGAAAATACGAGCTGGATACAGGCCATAGAGGACCTTAAGAAGTGGATAGGAGAAGTGGATGAAAAATTGGGAAGAGAAATGAGAACAATGCCAGAAAATTACAAAATGAGAGTCAACAGCCTGACTGAGGAAAATCACACCTTAAAAAATAGACTAACTTAAATGGCAAAAGATGCTCAAAAAGGCAATGAGGAGAAGAATGCCTTAAAAAGCTGAATTTGCCAGATGGAAAAAGAATCTCAAAAGCTCACTGGGGAGAATCATTGTTTCAGAATTAGATTGGAGCAAATAGAAGTAAATGACTTTATGAGAAATCAAGATGCTGTTAAACAGATCCAAACAAATGAAAGAATAGAAGGCAATGTGAACTATCTCATGGGAAAAAACCATTGACTTGGAAAATAGATCCAGGAGAGATAATTGAAAAATTATATTGGACTACCTGAAAGCCATGACCAAAGTAAGAATCTAAAATCATCCTCCAAGAAATCCTCAAAGAAAACTGCCCCGATGTTTTAGAACCAGAGGGCAAAACAGAGGTTGAAAGAATCCACCGATCACCTCCTGAAAAAGATCCCAAAAAGAAAACTCCTAGGAATATTATAGCCAGGTTCTGGAATTCCCAGATCAAGGAGAGAATATTACAAGCAGCCAGGAAGAAACAATTTGAATATTGTGGAAAAACAATCAGGATAATCCAGGATCTGGCAGCTTCTACACTGAGGAATCAAAGGGCTTGGAATATGATATTCCGGAGGTCAAAGGAGCTGGGATTAAAACCAAGAATCACCTACCCAGTAAAACTGAGTAGCATGTCTCGGGGGAAAATATGGTCATTCAGTGGAATAGAGGACTTTAAAGCATTCTTGATGAAAAAACCAGAGTTGAACAGAAAATTTGACATTCAGATACAAGAAGCAAGAGAAGCATGGGAAGGTAAACAGAGAAAAGGAATCATAAGGAACTTATCAAAGTTGAACTATTAACATTCCTACATGGAAAAACAATAATTGTAACTGATGAAACTTTTCTCAGTAGTTGAAGGGAATAGAAATATATATATATATATATATATATATATATATAT
>NW_027187323.1:3355186-3370373 GCF_028583685.1 Petaurus breviceps papuanus
ATATATATATATATATATATATATATATATATATGTGTGTGTGTGTGTGTGTGTGTATATATATGAGGGTATATGGGCATATGAATACATATGTGAATGTGTGTATATGTTTACAGGTATACATAGATAGAGGACACAGGACCAATTTAACAGGAAGGGATGATACTTAAAAGGTGAAATTAAGAGGTACAGAGGAATATAATGAGAGGAGATGGGGAGAGACAGAATGGAGTAAACTCTCTCATATAGAAGAGGCAAAGGAATATGTTACAATGGAGGGGAAGAATAGGATGACCAAAGGGAATGGGTCAACCTTATTCCCATTGAATTTGGCTTGAGGAGGGAATGAAATATACACTAAATAGTGTCTCTCACCCTCCAGGAGCATGGAGGAGAAGGGGATGAGAGGGGGGATGATGGAAGCACCCACTTTTGAAAAGGTATGGGATCAAAGTAGAGAACAGAACAGGTGGGATAGGAGGGAGGGAAATATAGTCAGTCTTTTACAACATATCTACTATGTTACTGTTTTGCATTAGCCACACATGTACAACCTATACTGAACTGTTTATCTTCCCAGTAAGGGTGGGTGAGAAGGGAGGAAGGGAATGAATCTGGAATTCAAATTTTAAAATCAAATATTCAAATATATATATATATATATACTATTATTAATACAATTTTACATGTAATTGGGAAATAAGATATACAGGCACTGGGGCATAGACATCCACTGGAAAAGTTGAAAGGGGTATGGGAGAATATAAGGGAGAAAGCAGAATGGAGGAGGGGATATCCTGTGGGACAGCTATTTTGGGGCGGTAGGTAGGGGAAAAATGGGGAGAAAATTTGCAACTCAAAATCTGGCGGAAATAAATGATGTAAATCAGAAGTTAATAAAGCATTTGAAAAAAAATTAAATTATTTATTTTTAGTTTTCCACATTCACTTCCATAAGTTTAAATGTTCTTCCCCTCCCTCCCCAAGATGGCTTGCAATCTGATATGGGCTCTACACATAGATTCCTATTAAACACATTTTCACATTAGTCATGTTGCATACAAGAATTATAAAAAATGGGAAAAACCTGGAGAAAGAAAAATAAAACTCAAATAAAACAAAAGAGAACAGTCTGCTTTTTTCTGCATTACAACTCCACAGTTCTTTCTCTGGATGGACTGGCATTTTCTATCATGTGTTCTTTGGGATTATTTTAGGTCCTTGCATTGCTGAGAAGCGCTATCAACATCAGTTCTTGCACACTGTGGTTATTGCTGTGTATAATGTTCTGGTTCTGTGCCCCTCTCTCAGCATCACTTCATAAGCCTTTCCAGGTTTCTCTGAAGTCTGCCTGTTCGCCATCCATTACATTCATATACTACAACTTGTTTAGCCATTCACCAATTGATGGCTATCCCCTCAATTTCCAGCTCTTGGCCACCACAAAAAGAGCTGCTATAAATATTTTCGTATATGTGGGTCCTTTTCCCATTTTTATGATCTCTCTGGGATATTGCTCTAGAAGCAGTATTATTGGGTCAAAGGGTACACACATTTTTATAGCCCTTTGCGCATATTTCCAAATTGCTCTTCAGAAAGGATGATCAGCTCACAGCTCCACCAAAAAAGAATTAGTGTTCCAACATTCCCACATCCTCTCCAACATTTATCATTTTTCTGTTTTGCCATGTTAGTCAATCTGAAGCTCAGAAAAGTGAAATCACATAGCTAGTAAATGTTTGGGATGAGACTTGGACCTTTGGATCCTTTACCAAAAAACCACAACGCTCTGCTGATTTTAGGAATGATACATACCCCAAATTTTCATTGCCTTCAAAAAAGGCAAACAACACAATCTGTAGAAGAACAAAACTCAACCAAACAAACCCCAATTACCTTTCATTTCTATGGTTAAAAAAGATTGATTTGAAACTTCAAATATGCTTAGATAATATCTCCTTGCTATCTCTAAATTATAAATCTTCTATGTGTTACTTGGCAAGTACAATGCACCTGTCTTCAAACAGATGAGCTGTTCAGGCCTCACTTTTACTTCATATAAAGTCAATTTTATAAAAAAAAAAAGGGAAAAAGGCTAGAATTATTTTCCTTGAATTTAGGAGGCACAATCATACAAACATCTATATAACACACTAAAAATAACATGAAATGGTCTATCACAGTCCCCTCCAAGTAGGAGACTTTAGAGGCTTGCTAGCATAGTTGCCCAATTTTACAAATAATGAAACTGAAGTCAAATTCATTCAACTGATTTCTCTAATGTAACATAGCCAATGCCTGGAGGATTTAAGTTGCACATCTGTTATACATGCAGCAGCAGAAGGTATGCATCCTTAACACTGCCTCTCACATAAAGTAAAAGGGGAAAGGACTTTGTGAGTCAGGGAAGGTAGTAGTAAAAAGTGCACCAGTCTTATTTAAGGAAGAAATACAAATTAACAAATGTGCTACAGAAGTATTATAAGAAACTAACTCCTACTAGACAAACTGTATAGATAATTTCTAACATGTTAAGTACTTTACTAATCTGTATTTAGTAAATATTATTTCAAGATGATCAAGTTTTGATGTTAAGTAATTTAAAAAATTACATTAAAATAATTTGCAAATTTGTCAATAACTAATCACTATTTTATGTAAATCTATCAAAGATGGTAATGCCAAACAAAAGAAAGGGAAACAAAAAACATCCAAAAAACTGCAACATAGAATGCTAAAAATTGTAACCTAGGGCTAAAATCACAAAGATACTAGAAATATTCTCTCTTCCAATTTTAAACAATCCATAATTTAAACTAATCCATAGAGGGATGGAAAGAATGGACAATACAGTTTAGAACTCAAGAAGCTCTACTCTAATAGGAAAAGAACTTGATTGTACATCTTCAACTTGATGGACATCATCTCAAAAACAGTTTTTGCTATGTCACATTCTGGAACTATAGCCAAAGACAAGGTTTTAAAAAGTGTCAGTGAAGAAATAGTTCTGGTTTACAGAGTGCCAATCAAGGGATTTATATTACATAGCATCACTTTCCTTGAATGGTTTATATGATTCTAAAACTATTCCTCCTAAAATAGGCTGAAATAGAATTACACAGACATGCAAAATAGTACATACATATACACTTTTTTTTTTTAAAGCAACTGGGCTTAAGTAACTTGCTCAAGGTTACGCGGCCAGTTATTTCTGGGTGTGGTTCTAGCTATCTGAGCCTGGATTTGATCCTAGGTCATCCCGACTCTGGGGCCGGTGCTCTTACTTGCTGTGCTACCTGGCTGCCCCATACATATACACTCTTAAAAAAGTCTTTCTGATAAGGGGGCCACCAGGTTGAATTACAAGAAAAGTGCCATCATTGCACAAATTCATCACATGATCTTCTACCCATAGATTCCTGGGAGAGAACAAATATAGCTGGCAAATGGGGCCCCTTCTTCAAATGTGTTCAGTTACTTATGTTAATCACTTTCCCCTCACATTCTCTTACTATCATAATGATCAAAAGTTTTCAGGGAAATTAAAAAAATTTATCTTGTTCACGGAAAGAATTTGGGATCTTTTGATGAAAGGTTCTAAAATATCTTTTCTAGCTATAAATGAATAAATAAAGCAAAAAGCCCATGATTCCATTCACATTTTTATTTTAGGAGAAAAAACAGTTTAAAAGTCATTTTTACGAATGCAGTGATTGATGTAATCAAGGTGTTCTGAGTTACTGTTTTTGACAAGACTAATTATACCTAAAATAAATACAAGCTACCATATAAAGACTAAGGCTGAGATGTAACCAGAAAAAAAAAAGTACCAGATTTAATTTTTGTGAAACTTGAAAACTGTATTGTCAAAGTACATTGTTATACTTTTCCTGAAAAGTATGAATTTTATTCATTGCATATAGAATATACGATTCCATCCTAATTTTGACTGAAAATGATTAGGAAACTGCTAGTCTGATTACTGTCAGAAAGCTAAAGACTTATGTAATCTCTGTAGGTGAATGTATTCATACTATTAATGTTACATGCACATTTTAATAACATTGAGCTGCTCTCATAGTTTTTCTTTTGAAAAATTTTGAACTTAAAACAAAAAGAGGACTTGCTATTCAAAGCATTAGAGTGCAGCATAATTCTAGGAGATTTTGAATCTCCATTTCACACTGCTTACTTTTTAAAGTATATAATACATTCTATACATTACTTTCAGAATTGCCTTGTTCTTCTGTACCTTCTGAACTTCTTTGGTCCATTTAAAAATATTTCAATGGCTCTACCTTTTTGAAGGAACACTAATGGCTCCTGGTGCTAATATACTGCATTAGTTTTTATTTACATTTCTTGAAAATGTGTCTAGGCTTTAAAAAAAAAATCAAGTTTTTTGGTGAAGACCAATTTTCCTAAATGATTGCTCCTTGGCCTCTATTTCAAGTCAGTTGTTTTTGATATCACATCATACATTTTCTTTTATTTAATCTTTAAAATTTAATTTGAATTTATTTAATGCATTTGGTTCTAATATTGCTTACTGTCTTTTGGAATCACTGATTTCTGTGTGGTCTAGTTTATTAGTCAAAGATTTCATATGTTGGGTAAGGCTGACCACTTTCTCTTCTAAGCTACTTACTCTCCTGAGTATTTTTTTCAGGTTTTATTTCATGCTTTAGTTGTAGGTATTTCTACAATCCTTGTGGAAAATCCATTTCCTTTTTTAAAGTCTCTGATGATAGCTGTTATGTAGTCAGTTTTGCAACAATTTGTATACAGGTTGTTTTATTTATTTGTTTGTTTATTTATTCATTCATTTATTTATCAATCACCCTAGTTGTAGTACCCAAAAGGGGACTTTGTGCCAGGGCCAGGCTACACCTTTTACTACATTTTTTAGTAGATTTTTTTTAAATTTAAATTTGTTTTTCTTCTAAATTTAAGGTATAAAACAAGCCTACACAACGTGTGGCCTGCAGGCTGCTTGTGGCCCGCCAAAGGATTTCAGGTAGCCCATGAAAAATGTAGAGAATGTAAAAGAAAGTAAAGATGTAATGAGTCCTTTGTCCGTGCCCCGCTTAACCTGCCTTCCACTAGTCACTACTGTGCCTGTCATGTAACTTGGTGTGTGGGTTACTCCTGTGTACTCTCTCCTGTTTGTCATTAGACCTGTGGCAAACAACCATCATCAGTCTGTCTCTAGTCTGAGAGGGGCAAAAGTTGTATCTTTTCACTGTGTTTTCAGTCGTTATTGGCACTGAAGAGGGACAAAGTAAGTGTAGCCATGTGCCAATGTAAGCTGAAACCCATTATGTGATGAGTGGCAACAAAGCGAGGGCTTCTTCCCCTCCTTGGCTCCAAGGCTGAGTGTCTGGCACTCTCTCCAAGGTCACACATTCAGTTCAGTATATCTTTGTATGTGAGTAGTTACTGTGGTGGAGATTTTTTTGGTTCTAACATTAAAATTTTTAGGGTAACTTTGTAAAATGGGTGATAAAAGGAAACAGACGATCAAATCAGAACAAAATGTTTAATTTGGAGTGGACAAATAGATATTTTACTTATATGAGAGACAAAATATTGTGTGCCTTGTTTGCTAAAAAGTAATAGCTGTTCCTAAGAAATACAATTTTTGTCACCATTTCAAACCCAAACATCCTGACTTAGGCAAATTGGACACCAATGAAAAACAAACTAAAGTGTCCAAATTGTTGAAAAATCTCAGTGGGGAACAATAGTTTTTCAAGAAAGTGAACTCAGAAAATAAGGTGGCTATGAAGGTTAATTTTCAGATTTCTAAAGAAATCAATTCCAAACATGATTCTAGAGTACAACAAACATCTGATTGCTGACAAGAAAGAAATGTAATATATCCCATTAACTAAATGTAAACAGCAAAAACACCCTGGAAAATGTATTAAAACTTGTACCGTTTAAACAAAGCATTTTTGAAAAAACATTAATGAGATTTCATGATAAATAAAAATCTTAAGTAAAAAGGTTAATTAATTGATATTAATTGAAATTTCCTTTTTTAAAAGTATGGTTTATTTACAAAACAGTTTAATCATTAATTATACCTTTGCTTGGAAATTGAGCCACTAAAAACCTACCTGTAGCCCAAAGAAGTTTAGCCTATTTTAATTTTGACCCCTACCTAATACCAAGTTGTGGAAGTTTGGTATAAAACAAGCATTTCCATAACACAGAACAACTGAAGAAGAGGTTTTGAATGCCATTAGGCTCCCTTTATGTGGCAAAGCACCAGGTGTTGATTCTATTCCAGATGAGATTTACAAGGTATGGGGTCCATTATTCATACAAAAGCTGACTGAAACTTTCCAAGTTACATGGCAAGAGAAGGTTATCCTCCAGGAGTTCAAGGACGACTTCATTGCCCATCTTTTTAGAGGTAAAGGAAATAGATTGTACTGTGACAACCACAGTCGGGTTCCTCTCTTAGTCATTGCTGGCAAGATTCTTGCCAGAGTCCTACTTAATAGACTGATCCTTTACCTAGAAGATGGTCATCTTCCTGAGAACCAGTGTGGCTTCACTAAGGGCGGAGAACAGTCAATATGGCATTTGCTGCTGGACAACTCCAGGGCAAATGTCAGGAGAAGAAGAGAGGTCTGTACTTATTTGTAGATCTGACCAAGGCCATTGATACTGTTAGTTGTGAGGGCTTATGGAAAATTATGCCGAAATTTGGTTGCCTGGAAAAATTCATCAGCATTGTACATCAATTTCATGACAACATGCTTGCCTGAATTCTAGATAATGGACAATGCTCTTGTGCCTTTCCAGTCACCAATGGAGTGAAACAAGGCTGTGTGTTTGCTCCCATGCTTTTTAGCATGATATTTTCAGCCATGTTGTCAGATGCTTTCAATGAGGATGAACATGGCATCAAAGGTCAGCTACAGAACTGAAGGGAAATTCTTCAACTTGAAAAGGCTATAAGCCAAGACTAAAGTGGAAGGAATGTGTATGCAGATGTTTGTGCACTCAACGCAGTCTCTGAAGCTGAGATGGATTAGTTCTCTGTTGCTTGTGCTAATTTTGGTGTAGCAATTAACACCAAGAAAACACAGGTGCTCTACCAGGCAGCATCATACCATCCATATGTGGAACCAACAGTTACAGCAAATGGAGAAGTTCTGAATACTGTGGATAAGTTCACTTACCTTGGTTGTGTACTTTCCAGGGATGTACACATTGAGAATGAGGTTGATGCACGCATTGCCAGAGCTAGCTCAGTGTTTGGGAGGCTCTGAAGGAAAGTATGGGAGAGAAGAGATATTAGACTGACTACCAAATCGAAGGTCTAGAGAGCCATGGTGCTGACCTCATTGTTGTATGCCTATGAAACCTGCACAGTATACCAGTGCCATGCCAGGAAACTGAACCACTTTCATCTGAATTGTCTTAGAAAGATTCTGAAGATCACCTGGCAGGATAAGGTACCAGACAGTGAGGTCCTCTAACTTGAATTAAATTGCCAAGCATTCAAACTCTGCTTCAGAGATAACAACTCTGAGGGGCTAGCCATTGTTCAACTGCAAAACATACACTTGCCAAAAGACTGCTTCATGGAGAACTCACACAGGGCAAATGTTTACATGGTCGTCAGAGGAAGTAATACAAGGACATTCTCAAGGTCTCTCTTAAGAACTTTGGAATCAATTGTGTGACATGGGAGACACTGGCATGGGCGAGTCCAGCACAGCGTGCCCACATCAGAGAAGGTACTGTGTTCTATAAGCAAAGCAGAATTGAAACAGTTCACAGGAAACACAGGATGAGCAGATTTAGAATATTCACCCCAAATGTTCACACAGACTATTTGTGTCTGAACTATGGTAGAGCATTCGGTGCTCATACTGGTCTGATTAGCCACAGTAGGACACACTGAAACTTGACTCTAGTATAGTGATGTCATCTTGGTCCTCTTCAAGAAGAAAGGACAACAACCAACAATAAAAATGATGATTGCATATGAAACTGCAAATTCTTTTAAATTTACAACAGAGTTATCATGCAAATTTCCTACTCCACTTTTTTTTTTCTGGCATCACCCTTCCCATCCCCCCTTAGAGAAGGCTACCACTAGATTCAAATAAGTATATATGGAAAATTATTCTATACCTATTTCTACATATTAGTTCTTTCTCTGCATGCAGATAGTATCTTTCTTCATACATCTTTTATAGTTAATTTGGGTATTTATAATAGATTAGCAGAAGAGGAAATAGAATATCTAAATAGACCTATTTTATTTTATTTATTTTTAAGCAATTGGGGTTAAGTAACTTGCTCAAGGTTATATAGCCAGTTATTTTGTGTGGGTGTTAAGTATCTGAGGCTGGAACCAATTCCGGGTCTCCCGACTCCAGGGCCAGTGCTTCTACTCACTGTGCCACCTGGCTGCCCTTAAATAGACCTATTTTAGAAAAAGAAATAGAACAGGCCATAAATGAGCTTCCTAAGAAAACAGTACCAGGACCAGATGGATTTACAAGTGAATTCTATCAAACATTGAAAGATCAACTAATTCTAAAATTAAATAAATTATTTGGAATAAGTAAAGAAGGAATCTTACAAACTCCTTTTATGAAGCAAATAGGATACTGATACTTAAACCAGGAAGAGTAAAACAGAGAAAGAAAATTATAAACTAATTTCATTAATGAATATGGATGCAAAAATCCCAAATACAATACTAGCTAATAGATTATAACAATATATTACACAAAGATTATATATTATGATCAAGTGAGATATATACTAGGAATGCAGGGATAGTTTAACATAAGGAAAACTATTATATTGATTATATCAATATAATCAATATACATAATTAATTATATCAATAATAAAAGTTAAAAAAACCACCATCCTTGGGACTCCCCCTCACCACCACCCTCCCTGTCCTGTTGATTGGAGGGTGGAACTATAAACTCCAAAAACTTCCGTTTAAGGAGAGTTTTCCTCCCATCTCCCACTTTTCACTTACTTTGTGTGCTGTCTCCCCTCATCATATTGTATGGTCTTTGAAAGCAGGGAATGTCTTTCTTTTTTTCATATTTGCGGCCATGAGCATTTAGCACAGTGCCTAGCAGATAGCAGGTGCTTAATAAATGTTTGTTGACTGATCCTCACAACAATCCTGTGAGGCAGATGCTTTTATTACACCCCATTTAAGGTGAGGAAATGGAGGCAAAAAGAGGTTAAGTGATGTGCCAGGATCACACAGACAGTGAGTGTCTGAGGCCACATTTGAACTCATTTTCCTGACCTTAGGTCGAGTATTCTAGTATCCTAGCCACTGCACCACCTGGGTTGTGTGCTTTTGTACTTTTAGAAAAAAATAGCAATGATTCTCTTTTAGGATAACCTTTGGTTGTTATTAATGTCATTAGCCCTAAAAGTAACTTTATTGTTCTTTTATTTTCTCTTTTAACAATTTCTAGAAATGGGGTAAATTACTTCATTATTCTTATGCTTTCCTTCTCATATTTATTTTTTGTATTTCTGTTAAGGTATATATAAATCAACCTGCTCATGATTTTTTTTTGTAGGAATGCATTTATTGAACATCCATCTTTTTTCATCGAAGATCAGACAGTCAAATTTGAAAATTATATTATTTTGGGTTGTAGCCTGAGCCCCCTTTGCTTTTTGGAAATTCTTATTCCATTCCTTTCACTGTTTTTTGGTCCATGTAAAATAGTTGTATTATTTGAATTTTGTTTCCTTTATGTATGAAAGTTTTTCTCCTGTTTGCCTGTAGAATTTGTTGTTTGTTAATGGAATTGTGACATTTAACCAATATGTCTTGTAATTTAAGTGATAGGATGCTTTTCTGCAATCTGTGGCTACTTTCAATTAGTGCTTTGTTTTCTGTATTCAGAAGTTCTAAACAGTTTTCTGATATTATTTGCCACATTACAATGTTCAGGTTTTTTGATTTGTCATCTTGTCATGTTCTTCTGGGAGGCCTGAATTGTCTCTAAGCATCCTGTCTTCAAGATCAATGTGCTTTACTTGCAGATGGATCATGTGTTCTTTTAAGATTGTGGCTTTCTTTCTCTTCTTTCCAAATAGCCTTCACTTTAGTATATCTGTATTCCCAGCCTGTTCTCTCTTCTTTGGCTAGAATAACTATTATGAATTCAAGTTTTTCTATTCTGCTAATTATTTCTGCCGTGCAGGCCATAAAGTCTAACATTTGTTCTCATATATCTTCTCTCAAGGTTCTGAATTTTCAACATCCTACTGTGTAGTTACATGCTGTTTTGAAACACGGGATTCTGTGTTTCCTTTCATATTGGCTCAATTTCCTTATCTCGTAATACTTCTTTAGAGATGTTTGCAGTCTTTTTGATGGCTTGGTATTCATCTTCCCTTCTCATTTTACTGGATTCTTTGTTTATTTTTTCTGCATATGCTCTAAGTTTTTAACTGAAGTTTTTCCATACTGAGACCCTTTTCCATTAAATAACCCTAGTAACACTAAATTGTATATCTCACCCTACAGGAGAGTAGGGGGCAAGGGGATGAGAGTGGATATGATGGAGGGGAAGGCAGGTTGGTGGGGAGGGAAGTTAGAAGAACACACTTTTGAAAAGGGACAGAATCAAAGTAGAGAATAGAACAAGTAGGGGGTGGGATAGGATGGAGAGAAATATAGTCAGTCTTTCACAATATATCTTCCCAGTAAGGCTGGGTGACAAGGGAGGAAGGGAAAGAATCTGTAATTCAAAATTTTAAAATCAAATGTTTTAAAAAATTATTATTATTTCTTTTTACATGCAACTGGGAAATAAGATATACAGGCACATAAGATATATAGGTACAGAGATCCATCTTGTCCTACTAGAAAGTTGGAGGGGGCATGGGAGAGGGTATAGGAGAGAGCAGATTGGGGGAGGGGGTATACAGTGGGATTGCTGTTTAGGGATGGTGGGTAGGGGAAAGACAGGGAGAAAATCTGTAACTCAAAATCTTGTGGAAATGAATGATGTAAACTAAAAATAAACATAAAATCTAAAAAATAAATAAATTAATAAATAATTGACCCTGTCATTTAATTTCTGTGTCCTTACCCTTTGACAGTGGGGCTGAACCTGAAAGCTGTTTCAGCCTCCTCCCAGATCATGGAATTCATTTTTTCCTAGTTTTTGTCTTGGCCCAAGTAATCCTTTGGGTGAACAAGATTGGCACCAGCTGGATTCCATTTCTCTTTTCCTCACTCCTGTTAAGGCCCTACACACCAGACTCCAGCCCCATTTCCTTCTGTTATTAAGTACCTTGACTGGCCCAAGTCAGTGTTTTTCACTTTTGCAGGTATGCAGATGGACAGAATGGGTACAATACACAGAGTTTCTGCCATCTTGGAATTCCCTAATCTAAGAGTTACCCAGGCAAAATAAGGGCTGATTCCTTTATACTTCCCCCTACTCTGTATAAGGTTGGGCAGAGCTGAGGTCTGCTGCTTGATGAAAAGGAATAATGGGATAAGGGCAGGACTTACATGTGATGGCAAAGCCTATAACAGCAGGAAAATTCCTAAACTGATCCCATGCTCAAGCATGTGGGTTATTTGTATGATATTCTGGACCATAGATTGTGGCAGGGGAGGAGAGATGTACTAGTTGATCAATTAGGAATTATTATTCTCCAGTGTTAATAAAGCTGTCACCATGTTTAGTTTCTAGGTTTCTTGTACAGTGATTACTCTACTTCTGGCACATAATTCCTGTCTATATTGTTAGTCACATGACTTAGATGAACTATGGGTTTTTGTTAGAGTTGGTGTGTGGAGCTAGGTAGACTGCCTCCTGTTCAGGGAGCCATCTTCAGAGGAAGTTTGTTATATTCACTTCATACACAACCGTTGGCCCTCTCCTATAAATTCTGATCCACAAATCTTGTGTATGGGTTGATTCTAAGTGATCCAAAATCATACAGAGGTAATCATTTGACAATATTTGTAAAAAAAACAAAGGTCTTTCATTAGTATAGACAACTTAAAAATATTTTACTTAATGTTTGCTTTACAAAACACTCCAAATTTCTGTCATAGAAAGTCAATCATATAGTTCATTAAAGATTTATTTTTGATTAGCTTAATCATACAATTTTAGATTCAGTATATTCTAGTCTTTGCCTGAAAGATCATTATTTTTTATTAGACCATAAACCAACTGTCCTTTTTAGTCATGTTTGTGTTAACTTTTATTTAAGGTATACATAGGTATGAAGAGCTCTTCAAAAAGAAATTTCTAGGGTGGTGGTAAACTAACAACAGTGCCCTCAGAATCACTGGGGATCAACAGAGACCAGACAGGGGCATTCCAGGGCTTTGAGGTCTCCAGCATTGTTACATGATGACACAGAGGGCCGTGAAGAACCAATACTTTTGGAATCAAAAATTCAGAGAGGAACCTAACTTTAAGGTGGGCAGATCAACACAAGGATTAATAAGAGGTGGAGAACTGCATGTAGCCTCCAGGCCACCTGTGTGTGGCTCTCTAGGCCCTCAAGTGCAACTTTTTTTTTGGAGAGGGCAGGGCAATCGGGGTTAAGTGACTTGCCCAAGGTCACACAGCTAGTAAGTGTTGAGTGTCTGAGGCTGGATTTGAACTCAGGTCCTCCTGACTCCAGAGCTGGTGCTCTATTCCCTGTGCCACCTAGCCAACCTAGTGCAACCCTTTGAGTGAATCCAAACTTCACAGAACAAATCCCCTTAATAAAAGAAAATTTTCTGTAAAACTTGGATTCGGTCAATAGACTACACCCAAGGATATAGAAGGTCACAAGCGGCCTCCAGGACAAAGGCTCCCCCCACCCCTGAATACAGGGTAGAAGTAAGAAGGGCAGCATCCTGGGTACTATGAAATGAAGAGAACAAAAACAACAATTTATACAAGAACAACAACATAAAGAAAAACAATTTGGAAAGACTTCAGAACTCTGATCTATGCAATTTTTAACCAAGACTCAGCAGATCTATGATAAAACATATTAATCCTCTTCCTGACAGAAAACTGATGGTCTCAAAAGCTAAAATGAGGCATATGTTTACTGCATGGATTCATTTTGTTTGACACATATATGCTTATGTGATAGACATACCCCTCCCCCACTTTCTGTTTTTTAATGATGATGGGTAGGTGGGAGAGAAGAGTTATAGCATATAATGATATTATTTCAAAAACATTGCCAATAACATGATATCATCATATTATATAATGATATAAAAAGACAGGGTCACTGAAACATTTAAAAAATATATAGCAGCGAACATGTGGAAAGTTCAAAAGGAAGCATAGGTATCAGGGCAGTTTTGAAAGTAACGTGTGGAATTTACTATATACTTTTTAAAAAGTGATATGAAATGGAGATTCACTGTTTTACATAGAATGCCCTTTAAAAAATTCCATTGTGCATATAGAAATGCTCTTTATTTGGTGTTCAATTATAAAAGAAAAGAAAATGGTTTCCAATATGGTCCTTGTAAATTACGTCAGACCACACTAAGTACTGAGAGGCTCATCATAAATCAGACAACTGACTTACTTGCTAATAAACTTTCTGGCCATGGTAATCTGTGAAGAGCAAAGAGAAATACAAAATGGCCCTCAGTCCTGGGCAGCCCCACTTGTATGAACCTTGTTTCTTCATATCTACTTGAATTTAGATCCATGCTGACTGCTATTCTCAAGCAATTTTCATGGCATGCTTTCTTGCTTCTAGCCTGACTTTCCATCTTCTGAACTTTCCAAGCTTTCTTCCAGATTAATTAAAATTCTCTGTAATTAATCTGATCCAGAGAAATCAAATTGCTCATCTCTGGTTATCCTCATGGCATGCTCCTGCCATGTTCTATCCCTACCTCCCTTCTTTCTCTAGTTCTGGGATAAGAAATCAATCATTCCTGGATTCCAGGAACTCACAAATTCTGTGACTTCCTAAGCCCCAGCATTCTTTCTTGAAATCCACTCCCTTATACGTATGGTCTTCTCTTATTAAAATGTAAGCTCCTTTAGGGAAGTATTTTTGTATTTCTAGTGATTGCTACAATGACTGGCATTTAGTAAAAAATTGAAATAAGTGTTTTGATTTTTTTTTTTCATTCATTCAAGAGAGATGGAAGAGAGGAGAGGACTTGAATATCATAGCATTTAGATCACCTGTTTAGGGGGTATAGGTGGGATCACTCAAATTCCAACATCCTATTAGAACAGGTTGAGTTTTGACAAAATCAAACACTTGTAAATCATTGAACAGTTAACAAAAAGTGGTTTATGTTGCTCTCATACGAGGATATGCATCAGAGTTATAATGTACTTTGTTTCACCTTGGGTAGAGAGGTAGCTTCTCTTATCTCCTTATGGAAATGTGTTTGTCAACAGCCTCAGGAACTGTGACTTATGTGGTCTCAGGGCCCAGGGATACCTTTTTTTCCTTTCAGGGCAATCTATTTCCTATTATAGGGAGAAGGGAAAGGCATAGGCCTAACTTGGGCTTTTTGGGGTGGCAAAGGGGGAGGGGCAGAACACTAACCCATCTTTTAGGAAAATGGTAGACATTAGTCTTATCACTTGTATACCATATCATGGTGGCAATGCCCTATAAAACTTTTAAATGACCTCTCATTTAAATGGGGTTGCATGGTCTTAATGGCACGGGCAAAAATAAGGGGAAAACCAAACCAAACCAAACCCTCCTATTCCACCCCAAGCAATAATTATATAAGAGGTAAGGAAGAAGGAAAAAGAAAAAAATGAAGAAGAAAACAAAAATCAAAGATCTAGGTTTTCCTCTCACTTCTCCCTCACCACTGTCAGATTTTAAACTAGCCAGCTAATAGCTAGATTATAAAGTTAGAGAGGTTTTAGGCCAATGGAGTTTTGGTAATCCATGAATACAATGCTGGCAACCTACTCATGGCATTTTTCAAGATAAAATCTCACAAAAGAATAAATGATGGGGGGGGGGGGGTGGCCAGGTGGTGAAGTGAATAGACCAATGGCCCTGGAGTCAGGAGGACCTGAGTTCAAATCAGGCCTCAGACACTTAACACAAAATTAGCTGTGTGACCTTGGGCAAGTCACTTAACCCCAAGTGCCCTGCCTTCCCCCCTCCAAAAAGCAAAAAAAAAAAAAAAAGA
>NW_027187323.1:3370473-3587051 GCF_028583685.1 Petaurus breviceps papuanus
CCAGACCAGGCTGCGTGCTGATGGTTTCCAATTGCTAAGACTCTGAATACAAAAATAACTGTTTTGTCTTTGATATGATTCTCTTAAATACTCTAATTTGCTCCCCCCCACAAAAAAAAAAAAAAAAAAAAAAAAGATGGGGTAGCAAATTAGAGTATTTAAGAGAATCAATTTAGTGAAAATAGCTTCAGAAAGGCACCCTGAGGGAGAAAGAGGAGGGATCATGTGTCAGCATCATGACCTGGATTACCATCTTCCCTCAGACCCTAATGGAGACATGATTCTGAACTCAAGAGTCCTTGCAATAGTAGTTTCCAAAAACCATTAGCCTTGCTTATAGCCCAACTATACAAGCTTTACTGAAGAGAAAGAGTAATCACCACGAAGAAGGATTCTGCCTTCTTTGCCTACTACCACCAACCAAATGCCATTGATGGAGAGGTTAACTAAGAGCCTTTGGAGTGACAGCATCCTTTTACTAATGCTTTTCCTTCTAACCAAGTCACCAAAGTCATTATGGTTAGCAGCAACACCTACAGAGTGGGGACCTAGAAACTGGAAATGGACATGATTTTTATCAATGGAAATCACAGTAAATTAGACATTACCATCTGCTTTGCTGCTGGACCATGGGACCTTTCCACTAGACTTGTAACTGAAATCTCTATTAGAATGTAAGCTCCTTGAAAACATGAACTGTCTCGAATTTCCTATTTGAATCTTCAATGTTTAATACAATATTTTATACCAATTAGTAGTTAATAAAAATGTTTTCATTGATTCAAATTAGAGTATCACATTTTATCATATGTAATAGATCACAACAAGAAATTCAAAAACACAAATTAAGTAACTAAACATCCTTGGTACAAAATCTTGGTTACACCATGACTTTAGTTTTTATGCATAATGGAAAGGTAAATTTTAGCTTAATTTCTATAGGATATCAAATTAATGAGGTTTTACTTTAAACCCCTTAGGGATTTCTATAAATAAAGATAAAGTAGGTAAAAGAATGACACATACAAATGAATTGCATGTATATATAAACAGGTATTTTCATCAAAAAGCTAAAAAAGGAGAGAATAGAAACCCATTAAAATAAATGCTTCATGAGTAATGAAAAAAAATTCCAATAAGACTATGACAACACTTATTATTGCTATAAGCATAACTTAAAATCAAGTATCTCTGTCACCCTAAGGGAAAGCACAGGATAATACAATGAGTGCTAGGTTCACAAGCAGACATAAGATTGAAGATTTTTTCTGCTACTTACTACCTATAGCATTTGGATTAAGTCAATACCTGAGCTTCTATTTCTTCATTTGTAAAGTGAATGTAATAATAATTAATCTGCATATTTCAGAGATTGTGAAATTATCATGTAAAGGGGAAAGGGATTTGGTGTGACCCTGGGCAAATCATACTGCCATTTAGGACTCCATTTACTCATTGATAAAATGGGATGTTTGGACTAAAAAAAGATGTCTTCCAGTTCTAAAATTTGTGAGCATATTTTGTAAACTTTATAGTATTATATAACTATAAACTATTAGTACTACCACTAGGCCTAGGTGGATACTTTGAATCTTAATGCTATTTTTAAAACACATTTTAAAAATAAAGCTTTTGATGGTGGTGTAATTTTGATAAAGTTGTTAAGAACCTATCTGTGGGAGGCGGAGCCAAGATGGCAGAGTAGAAGCATGACCTTCCGGCTTCCACCTTCCCCAATCCATGTAAAAAGGGGACTCTAAACAAACTTTGGAGCTGCAGAACCCACAAAATGACACAGAGAAGCTAACTTCCCACTGAGGACAGCCTGGCAGGCCAGCAGGAATCCAGCACAGCGCTCTGGGAGCCGAGCCCAGCACCACACTGAGGCTTTAGCCCCCAGACCAGCCACCTGCCAGGGGGACTCCAGATCAGCAGCAGCTGTGGCCGTTTCCAGATTTATCAATACATAGAAGCGAAGGACAAGGTGAGAGGCCAGTGCAGTCTGGACTTTGGGACCCATTAAGTGGGAGTGCGTGGCTTTTACCCCCGGGGCCAGAAACCGCTGAGACGCTGGCACAGCCCGCCAGTGCCACGTGGCGGCTTCAGCTTCTGGCCTGCAGAGTGTAGGGGGACCAAGCACCAGTCTGAGGGGTAATCACTCTTGCTTTAACCTGCTTGGATCTGGATTGCAGTCTAGGGTGGACGTCCTGGAGTGTGTGTCCAGCTTGCTAGAGTGTGTGGAGACCTCAGAGAGGGCACCCATCTAATACCTCCGGCAGCTGAGAAAACCCCAGCGTTTGGGACGAAAATTCCCCTGTCTGGTGGCAGAGTCCTACTGTGACAAAAAGCCCACAAGTCAAATAACTGAGTGGCAAAATGAGCAGGCAAAGGAAACAAAGCAGACAGAAGATTCCAACATTACACTCCTATTTTGGGGACAAGAAGGAGCAAGGCATGGAACAGGAGGAAGACAGTGAAGTCAGAACTCCTGCACCAAAAGCTTCAAAGGAAAATACAAGCTGGTTACAGGCCATAGAGGACCTTAAGAAGCAGATAAGAGAAGTGGAGGAAAAATTGGGAAGAGAAATGAGAACAGTGCAAGAAAATTATAAAATGAGAGTCAACAGCCTGACTGAAGAAAATAATACCTTAAAAAACAGACTGACTCAAATGGCAAAGGAGGCTCAAAAAGGCAATGAGGAGAAGAATGCCTTAAAAAGTCGAATTTGCCAGATGGAAAAAGAATCTCAAAAGCTCAATGAGGAGAATCATTGCTTCAGAATTAGATTGGAGCAAATGGAAGCTAATGACTTTATGAGAAATCAAGATGCTGTTAAACAGATCCAAACAAATGAAAGAATAGAAGGCAATGTGAAATATCTCATGGGAAAAACCACTGACCTGGAAAATAGATCCAGGAGAGATAAATGAAAAATTATTGGACTACCTGAAAGCCATGACCAAAGTATGAACCTAGAAGCATCCTCCAGGAAATTCTCAAAGAAAACTGCCCTGAGGTTCTAGTACCAGAGGGCAAAATAGAGGTTGAAAGAATCCACCGATCACCTCCTGAAAAAGATCCCAAAAAGAAAACTCCTAGGAATATTATAGCCAGGTTCTGGAATTCCCAGATTAAGGAGAGAATATTACAAGCAGCCAGGAAGAAACAATTTGAATATTGTGGAAACACAATCAGAATAACCCAGGATGTGGCAGCTTCTACACTGAGGGATCAAAGGGCTTGGAATGTGATATTCCAGAGGTCAAGGGAGCTGGGACTAAAACCAAGAGTCACCTACCCAGCAAAACTGAGTATCATGTTTCAGGGGAAAATATGGTCATTCAGTGGAATAGAGGACTTTCAAGCATTCTTGCTGAAAAAACCAGAGTTGAATAGAAAATTTGACATTCAGATACAAGAAGCAAGAGAAGCATGAGAGGGTAAACAGGGAAAAGAAATCATAAGGAACTTATCAAAGTTGAACTATTAACATTCCTACATGGAAAAACAATAATTGTAACTGATGAAACTTTTCTCAGTAGTTGAAGGGAATAGAAATATATATGTGTGTGTGTGTGTGTGTGTGTGTGTGTGTGTGTGTGTGTATATGAGGGTATATGGGCATATGAATACATATGTGAAAAACAATAATTGTAATTTATGAAACTTTTCTCAGTAGTTGAAGGGATTAGAAATATATATATATGTCTATATATGAGGGTATATATGGGCATATGAATACATATGTGAATGTGTGTATATATGTTTACAGGTATACATAGATAGAGGGCACAGGACCAATTTAACAGGAAGGGATGATACTTAAAAGGTGAAATTAAGAGGTGAGAGGAATATAATGAGAGGAGATGGGGAGAGACAGATTGGGGCAAACTATCTCATACAGAAGAGGCAAGGGAAAATGATTACAATGGAGGGGAAGAATAGGAAGGCAAAAGGGAATGGGTCAACCTTATTCCCATTGAATCTGGCTTGAGGAGGGAGTGAAATACATACTAAATATGGGATCTCACCCTCCAGGAGAGTAGGTGGGGGAAGGGGATGAGAGGGGGGATGATGGAAGGGAGGGCAGGCTGGGGGGAAGAGAAGTTGGAAGCACCCACTTTTGAAAAGGGACAGGATCAAAGTAGAGAACAGAACAAGTGGGAGATGGGATAGGAGGGAGGGAAATATAGTCAGTCTTTTACAATATATCTGCTATGTTATTGTTTTGCATTAGCCGCACATGTACAACCTATACTGAACTGCTTGTCTTCCCAGTGGGGGTGGGTGGTGGGGGGGGAAGGGAATGAATCTGGAATTGAAAGTTTTAAAATCAAATATTCAAATATACATATATATATGTGTGTGTATGTGTATGTATGTATGTGTATATATATGTATACACTATTATTAATACCATCTTTCATGTAATTAAGAAATAAGATATACAGGCACTGAGGCATAGAGATCCACTGGAAAAGTCGAAACAGGTATGGGAGAAAATATGGGAGAGAGCAGATTGGAGGTGGGGATATCCTGTGGGACTGCTGTTTTGGGGGGATGGGTGGGGGAAAAACGGGGAGAAAATTTGTAACTCAAAATCTGGCGGAAACGAATGATGTAAATCAGAAGTTAATAAAGCATTAAAAAAAAAGAACCTATCTGTGAAAAAAAATCACAGAATTATGGTAAGCTGGAATGTTTACTAGAATCATAGACTGGACTCATAGGTTCCAGTGCCAGCTCTGCGACTCCCTTGCTCTACTGAGCAAAGTGAAGCGTTGCCCTGGCACTAAACGGCCACCACCTTTCTAAAATGTTGATAGTCATATTTGCCTAATCATATTCAGAGAGAGCAAATGAGATGAGAGAAGAGAATACATTTACAAGGTAATTAAAATTTATGCTATTATTATTAAAAAAATCATAACTTGCTATGTAAAAATGAAAATAGATATAATTAATTCAAGAAAGCAAAATTAGTGAAAATTTAACTGATACACATGAGTAGCAAGATAGCAAATAAGTGATTTTCAGCATAAATTTCTAACAGGAAGAAATGAAGGGATGAACATTTATTATGTACCAGGCACTGCTCTAAGTGCCTTAAAAATATTTCATTTTAAGGATTACGCCCAATTTACAGTTGAGGAAACTGAAGTAGAAAGAGGTTAAGTGACCCATCCAGGGTCATAAAAGATAGATTTGAACATAGGTCTCTCTGATTCCAGTCAGTACTTTATCCACTGTACCACCTAGCTGCCTAAGACAGAAGGATGGGAGGGCATGAGTCCAGAAAAGAAACTGAATGATAAATAGCAAAGAAACTGATTACTGGAAGGGAAGTGGGTAGAAATGGACCACATGATTTGAGACACAGGGTTATTACTACCATGGGAGGGGTAACACTTATATCCTCATCACTTCTCTCATGAATTGGAACTTCAAAGAGTAAGGATCCCAGAAAAAGAGATGGTAGGGGACAAGTTCTACAAAGCAATAACATAGAAACTGTTTAGAAGAAGGGGAAGAGAATTCCTGAATTCAAGGTCAAGAAATCCATCTTTGAAAGGAGACAGAAAAAGAAATTTGTATTAACAACAAAAAAAAGAAGATACAGAGGAAGAGAATCTAAATTAACCCCTTAACTGAAAAAAAAGAAAAGAATTAGATAATCAAATAAAAGGAAGAAAAATAAATGAACAAGTTAAGGAACATTCTAAAATTAAGAAAAGGGTTAACAAATGAAAGGGAGAATTGAAGGAGAGCAACAAAGTTTGTAGAATAATATTGCCTTAAAACAGATCGGGCAAAACTAATTTAAGGGACAGAGTACTCACAGAAAAGTGGAAGAGGAACAAAAAAAATTAATTTAGAAAAGACACAAAACTAGAGTCACAAATGGAGGAAAATATAACTTTAAATGTGAATGGATAACACAATTCAATGAAAATAAAAAGAATTACAAAGTGGAGGAGAAAATGATACCGCACAACTTGGAGCTTAGAAGAAATACACCTGAAAAGCAGATAAAAAGGAAATAAAAATGTGCAGTAGGAATAAAATTTACTATGTACCAGGTAAATCCAAAAAAGTAGAATTACAATCCCATTATCAGATAAAGCAAAAACACAAAGCCAAAATATAAGCAGAAGGGAATTACATTATGGTGAGAACCACAAACAACAAAGCAACATCAACATTAAATTTAAATGCGCTAAATGACAAAGTATCTAAATTAATAAAGGAAAACCGAAATGAACTGCACTAACTCCTGCTTTATAAAACCCAGTACTTTACAAATATCTTGTTTTAAGGCAATACATTAGTAGTAGGAGATTTTAGTAGTCATCTGTCAGAGCTGGACAAATCTAATGGAAAGATTAAAAAAAAAAGAAAAATGTAGATTTGAAAAAATTTCTGGAATATCAGAGCTAAATGACTTATTGGACCCTTCTGAATGAAAACACTAAAAAATATACGAATTCTGGGGCACTATATGGAAGCTCCAAAAACTGGGAACAGAGAAACCACAAAAACATGCAGAAAGGTAGAAATAATGTAAAAAACTTTACAGACCACAGAATGATAAAAACAGTAATCAATTCAGGAACAATAAACAAGAAACATACCTAAATGAAGATAGTACTGAAACCTAAATAATGAGCAGGTCAAAGAACAAATTATAGAAGCAAATTAAAAATTATGTGAGAGACAATGACTAAGAGATAACATTTCAAAATTTTTGGGTTGAAGCTAAAGTAGCATTCAGAGAAAAAATTAAACCCCCAAAGTACATATTAGGAAAACAGAAATAATGATGTTTAATAACATCGACCAACAAATAAAATCAAAATAGGTATAAAAGACGCAATCTTGAAAATCAAAGAAATAAATAACTCAGAAACAAACAAACAAAAGGTTAAAATTGTTTAAAAAACAACAACCAAAAGCTGGTTCTTTGAAAAGGTTAATAAAATTGATAATACTTTAACGAAACTGATTAAAAAGAAAAGGGCATAAAAATCAATTGAAAAATGAAGGTGAAATCACAATAAGCACAGTAGGAAAAAGAGAATTATCAGTTCCTATACTGCAAAGTTATAGGTAATCAATTTGAAAACTTAAGTTTTACTTGCTATTCTAAAAATATGGAATACCTAAATTAGCAGAATACCAAATATCAAATTAAGATAAAGGAACTATGTAAAGGAACTATGAAAGAAAACAAAACTCCTGGTCATGATGGCTTTACAGGAGAACACTACGAAACTTTAAAAAGAACAATTAGTACCAATACCCTTAAATATTCTAAAAAATTAAGATACATTGCATTTTTCAAATTTTTTTATGAGACAAATGGTATGCTAATAAACCCAGAAACATTAAGCACTTAAACCAGGGAAGGAGAAATACAGATCAACATATTATTTATGAATGTTCATTCAACATTTTAAAATTATATGCTGTCAAAGAGGATACAGCAATTTATTTGAGACATTATTAATTGTAGCCAATTGGATTTATACAAAAGATGCCAGGGTGGTTCAACCTCAAGAAAACAATCAACATAATTAATCATATTAAAAACAAAAATATCCAAAACCACTACATTATCTCAACAGATACAGAAAGTCTTTTGATAAAGTGCAACCATCACTTATGCAAAAAACACTAAAAAATACAAGCACAGATAGATCATTTTTTGCAGAGTGAAGCAAAAAATGAATTCCCACATTGTCCATGTTGAAAAATGTTTGTCTCATTCTATACCTTGAATCTCATTAATTTTCCATCAGGAAGAGGGTCCTCTGGAATCATACTTGGTCACTGAACTGATTGATCAGCCATATTAAGTTTTTCCAAAGTCGTTTTCCTTTGCAATGTTCATGTAACAAACTGTTCCCTTACTTCTTATTTTTCACTGTCTTCAACTTTTCACTATTACTCACTTCCCACATGTGATCTGTTTTCAAGGCCTGTTGGGTATACCTTTGCAGAATCTCTGAAATTTAACTCCCTTGTTCTACTTGCTGCAGGATCTTGCTCCTCATACCTGAACTACTGTAACAGTCTGCTAGTTGGTCTGCCTAGCCCTAGAAAAAGTTTCTCCCTACTCCAATCCCTCTTGCATTGAGCTACCAAAGTGATTTTTCTAAAGTCTAGGCCATCCGTGTCATTTCCCTACTATTCCAGGGGCTCCCTATCATCTCCAGGATCCAATACAAAGCCCTGTCATTCAAAGCTCTTCATAATATAGTTGCCACTTACTTTCCCAGTTGTCTGACATCTTATTCCTCACCATATTTTCTGTGAGTCAGTAATAGACCTCTTTGCTGTTCCATGAACAAGACACTCCATTTCTGGGCTCCAGACATTTTCCTAGGCTGTCCCCCATGCTTGGAAGGCCTTCCCTCCTCATCTCTGTCCCTGGGCTTGCTTCAAATCCCAGCTAAAATTCCACATTCTAAGTGAAGCCTTTGCTAATCCCTCTTAATTCTAGCACCTTTCTTCTTATTTATCCTGTAGAGAGCTTGTTTATCTCCCCATAAGGTTGTGAGCTCTTTAAGAGAAGGGCCTGTCTGTTACCTTTCTTGATATCCCCTGCACTTAGCATACAGCCTGGCACATAGTAGACTGACCACCACAATAAGAATCTTATCTCAAACCAAAAGCAAGCATCATATGCAATGGGAATGCACTAAAAGATCTGCCAATAAATACAAGAGTCTATTGCTACTATTATATGGAATAATTCTAGAAACGCTAGCAATAGACGAAAAGGTGAAGAAATCAAAGGTATAAAGATAGGCAAAGAAGAGAGAAAACTATTTCCCTTTGCTGGAGATATGAGGATTTACTGAATAAATGTGAAGGCATAAGCAAAGAAACTAGATAAAAAACAATAAGGTTGCAGGATATAAAACAGCCCCATCTCTCCCAATCAAATGTTTTTTTTTTTTGATAACAAAAAAAATCCAAGAGGTAGTAGTAGAAAAATAAATTGTGTTCAAAAAAACCAAAACCATAAAATATTTGGGAATCAATCTATCAAAGCATATTCAAAACTTGTATAGATTCAAATACAAAATGCTCCAGAAAGAACCACTTTGGGAATTAGAAGAACATTCTGTACTCGTGATTTGACCATACCAATATAATTAAAATGACAATACTATAAAAGTTAATTTACAGCCTTAACATAATAGCAATGAAACTATCAAAGGGATATTTTATATAGATAAAATAATAAATTTAATTTGGAGAAACAAAAGATCTGGAATATCAAGGGAAATAATGGAAAAAAGTAGGAATAAAGAGGGGAAATAGCTTCCAGGTCTCAAACTATTATGAAGCAGCAACCATTAAAATTATTTGATATTGGTTAAAAAAATAGAGAAGTCAATAGGATAGAGCAGACAAGGAATAAAAGCAAATAATATAACTCAGTGATCTTGTGTTCAACAAACCCCCAAACATTAATTTCTTTTTTTTTTAATTAATTTTTTTTTTTTTGAGGGAGAAGGCAAGGTAGTAGGGATTAAGTGATTGCCCAAAGTCACAACTAATTTTGCGTTAAGTGTCTGAGGCTGAATTTGAAGTCAGGTCCTCCCGACTCCAGGGTCAGTGGTCTATTCACTGCGCCACCTGGTCACCCCCCAAAAATAATTTCTTAGCAAAAATTTACATACCTGTAATAGTAATGGAATTCAAAGATCCCCCTGTATTGGCTTGGTTTTTGGTTTGACTGTGTTAAAACCCAGAGCTTGTTAATCCCACTTATGGGATGGACTTGTTGATGTGAAAAGAGGGGCTGAACTGGGAGGAGCTGGTGACCTAAATTTGGAGAGACACAAGAGAGAGGAAGAAGAACCTTTTGGAAGCAGCATTTTGGAGGCAGAGAGAGACTGAGAGGATTGCTGAGGGCCACTTTGAATTGCCCAGGACTTTTGAGAGCTGCCACCCAGAGCTGCCAAGGACTGAGGAGACATAGCTGTTATGCTGGTACTTTGTCTGTCTGTTTTGATGTTGTTTTGCCAGATTTGTCCACTGGTGAAAGACAGTCCTGTTGTTGCAGATTCTTGGAACCTTGCTGTTGGTTCAGAGCTACTGAGACTGTTCTGCAGACAGAGAGTGAATTCTGTCCACTGGTGAAGGACAGTGCTGTTGTTGCAGAGGTGTGGGAACCTTGCTGTTGGTTCAGAAGCCCTTAAGAAGGATTTTCTTGTTGTATGTTTACAGAAATCCTGGAAGAGGGTTTTGCTAATGTTTTCAGGGGTCCTAGGACTGTTCTTATGTACATTACATAATGTAATGTTAAGCAAAGGCAACTTCCCAAGGTTCAAAATACCAGCATAGGTGCTCTCCATTTTATTCAGTGACAAATTAAGAACAGATAGAATCAAAATTTAACATCATTCAAAATACAGCATTTACTAAGTGTGATTCAATAATCTCCAAGTATTACCCCCAAGTGTGATTTAATCAAGTACTACTCCACCCCTGGACATTACATTCATTTAATCAATCAATCACAAAGTTCCTCTTCTAAATACTACTCCACCCCTAGGCTGAACATTCATTTAGTCCATCACAAAGCCCCTGTTCTCAAATGGAGATTAGTTTCCAATCATAAGTAAAGTACATTCATTTGTTCAATCACAGAGCACAAAAAGGTCAAAAGTTCCCCACCCTTGGATCACAATTGAATCTACCTCAGAGTTACAACAAGCTTATGCACAGCACTTAATATCCAAATGGAGGTCTTTTCTTCATCTTGACATGAGGCAAGTTCTCAGCAATCTTTGTTCCTGGGGAGACAAAGCTTAGCAAGGCCACAAGATACATTGCCAATGTCTTCATTAATTCATTCTCTGTCTGCAGAACAGTCCTAGGACCCCTGAAAACATTAGCAAAACCCTCTTCTAGGATTTCTGTAAACATACAACAAGAAAATCCTTCTTCAGGGCTTCTGAACCAACAGCAAGGTTCCCACACCTCTGCAACAACAGCACTGTCCTTCACCAGTGGACAGAATTCACTCTCTGTCTGCAGAACAGTCTCAGTAGCTCTGAACCAACAGCAAGGTTCCAAGAATCTGCAACAACAGGACTGTCTTTCACCAGTGGACAAATCTGGCAAAACAACATCAAAACAGACAAAGTACCAGCATAACAGCCATGTCTCCTCAGTCCTTGGCAGCTCTGGGTGGCAGCTCTCAAAAGTCCTGGGCAATTCAAAGTGGCCCTTAGCAATCCTCTCAGTCTCTCTCTGCCTCCAAAATGCTGCTTCCAAAAAGTTCTTCTTCCTCTCTCTTGTGTCTCTCCAAATTTATGTCACCAGCTCCTCCCAGTTCAGCCCTCTCTTTTCACATCAACAAGTCCATTCCACAAGTGGGATTAACAAGCTCTGGGTTTTAACACAATCAAACCAAAAACCAAGCCAATACAGGGGGATCTTTGAATTCCATTACTATTACAATACCTGATAATAATTGTTGGGGTAATTAGGAAGTAGATAGTCAGAAATTAGTCTTAAACAAACATTTTATCCTATACTACTCAATAAATTTAAAACAGATGTGTAACTTGAATATTAAACAAAAGAAAAGCAAATTACATACCAACTATATGTACGGGCAGGAGATGAATTCTTAGCTAAACAAGACACAGAGGCAATTAGAAAAGAGACTACAGTTAATTTGGTTTATAGAAACTGAAAAGCTGCTGCACAAACAAATTCCATATAGTTTGTGAAAAGGGTAGAAAATGGCTGAGAAAAAAATCTCTACTACCAGCATTTAGCATCATGCCTAATTAAGTGTTTAATAAATATTTAGACACTGACTGACTGAATCAAATTTCTCAGATAAATTCTTTGGTATTCAAGATATATAGACAACTAAAAGAAATATGTAATACCAAAAGCTATTCCCCAAAGGATAAATAGTTAAAGGATATGAATAGGCAGACAGAGGCTTGGAGGAGGCCTGATCAACACGGCAGCAAGTTGATCCACCAACCACAAGGGCCACTGCCAGGCCTATCACCAAAGAGCTGGGACTGGATGGAGCAGGGTAAGAATCAAATGCAGGGCCCCTGGCAGGGGCAGCAACTACTCCTGGGACTATCAATCCACAGCCCAGAAATTTAAAAAGCCCACTGCTCCAATCCCCACCTCAGACCCTTAAAACCTAGTAATTATTGCCCCAAGGCAAAACCTTAAACAGAAAGCCTTGGGAACCCAAGGGGAAGGGTGTGGCTAGGGTCCTGCCTCAAAATGGGTAGAAAGCAGACTGCAAAATCAAAGACTCTGGAGTCCTATTATCATGGAGGGAGGAACCAAATTCAGAGGGAGATAGTATTGACTCTACACCCACAGATGAAGCCTCAATAGGGAACTGGTCTCAAGCATAGAAAGCATTCCTAGAGGAGCTCAAAAGGAACTTTGAAAACCAAATTAGAGAGATAAAAGATAAAATGACTAATTCTTTTAAAATAAAAATTGCAAAATTAGAAAAACATTACAATGAAGAAAACAGCTCCTTAAAAAGAAAAATGTGTGATATGGAAAAGGAGCTCCAAAAACTAACTGAGGAAAATAATTTGCTAAAAATTAGAATCATCCAAATTAAAGGAGTAACTCCATGGGGAACCAAGAATTAGTCAAACAAAACATCAATAATGAAAAATTAGAAAAAAAGGTAAAATATCTCAATGGAAAAATAACTGACCTGGAAAACAGATCCAGGAGAGATAGTCTGAGAATCATAGGCCTACTAGAAAAACACGATGAAAAAATGAGCCTGGACAACATCTTCCAAGAGCTTATCAAGGAAAACTGCCCTGAAATACTAAAACAAGAGGGTAAAAAAAGAAATCCAAAGAATCCACCTGACACCTCCTGAAAGAGATCCCAAATTGAAAAGTCCTCAAAATGTTGTGGCCAAATGCCAGAACTACCCGGTAAAGGAGAAAATACTTTAAGCGGCCAGAAAGAAACAATTCAAACATCGCGGAAACATGGTGAGGATTGCACAGGATTTGGTAGCCTCTACACAGAAAGATTGGAGGAAGTGGAATACAATTTTTCACAAGGCAAAAGAGTTCACGTTACAACCAAGGATCACCTTCCCAGCAAAACTGAACATATTCTTCCAGGCAAGGAGATGGTCATTCAATGATATAACAGAGTTCCAGACCTTCCTGATGAAAAAGACAAAGCTCATTGTAAAATTCAACTTCCAATTACTAGACTCAAGAGAGACATAGGAAGGTAAACAAGGAAAACACACACACACACACACACACACACACACCCTGTTATTTAATAAGAGCAAACTATTTATAGACAGGTAGAGTGTATGAGTATAAATTACACAAAATGATGATTAAAAAAAACCTTATTAAGGGCTACAAAGGGACTTCAAGGGAAGAAGAGGAAAGAATAAAGTGGAAAGGGTAAATTATGCCACACAAAGAGGCATAAAAACAATACAGCAGAGGAAAAGAAGGGAGGGAGATGAATATTATATGAGTGTTTCCCTCATTGGTTCTGGTGCAAGGAGCGAATAACACAACAAGTTAAGCATAGGACTCTTATCGAGAAGAGACACAAAATGTATCATAATAGAGGGAAAGAGGTGGGGAGAGGAGCTTTGCATAAGATTTGTTCCTGTCACTCTTGGTGCGAAGAAGAAATAACATACTACACTAAGTATAAAAATATCCTACAGGCAATAGGAGGGGGGAAGGGCTAAGAAAAGGGGGGGGTTAGAAGGGAGGGAAGAAGTAAGGGGGAAAGGGAGGAAAAAGGAGGGAGGATGATAAGAAGAGAATACAGAAGGAGGCAGTGGTCAAAAGGAAAACTCTTAAGGAAGAGAAGGGAGAAGGGAAGAAAATATATAAGCATAAACAGGGGAGGGAATAGGATGTAGGGAAAGAGACAGATAGTAATCATAACTGTGAACATGAATGGAATGAACTCTCCCATGAAACAGAGGTGGATAGCAGAATGGATTAAAAGCCATAATCCTACAATATGCTGTTTACAAGAAACACATCTGAAACAGAGGGATACACACAGGGTAAAGGTAAAAGCCTGGAGTAAAATATATCATGCCTCTGCTAAAGTAAAAAAAGCAGGGGTAGCAATCCTTATCTAAGATAAAGCAAAAGCAAAAATTGATCTAATTAAAAGAGATAAGGAAGGAAACTATGTCATGCTAAAAGGCACCATCAAGAATGAAGCAATATCATTACTTAACATATATGCACCAAGTGGTATAGCATCCAAATTCCTAGAGGAGAAGGTAAGGGAATTAGAGGAAGAAATAGATAGCAAAACTATACTAGTGGGAGACCTTAATCTCCCCCTCTCTGAGCTTGACAAATCCAATCTCAAAATAAACAAGAAAGAAGTTAAGGAGGTGAACAGAATTTTAGAGAGGGTAGGTATGATAGATCTCTGCAGAAAACTTAATGGGGATAAAAAGGAATATACCTTCTTCTCGGTGGTACATGGCACATACACAAAAATTGACCACGTACTAAGACATAAAAACCTCACAATTCAGTGCAGAAAGGCAGAAATATTAAATGCATCACTCTCAGATCATGATGCAATAAAAATCATATGCAATAAAGTGCCGTGGATAGACAGACTAAAAACTAACTGGAAACTAAACATTTTAATCGTAAAGAATGAGTGGGTCAAACAAGAAATCATAGAAACAATCAGTAACTTCATTCAAGAGAATGACAATAATGACACAACATACCAATATTTGTGGGATGCAGCAGAGGCAGTTCTTAGGGGAAGTTTTATATCCCTGGGTTCATACATGAATAAATCAGAGAAAAGGGAGGCCAATGAATTGGGCATGCAACTGAAAAAGCTAGAAAAAGAACAAATTGAAAACACACAACTAAATACTAAATTAGAAATAATGAAAACCAAAGGAGAAATTAATAAAACTGAAATTAAGAAAACTATTGAATTAATAAGTAAAACTAAGAGCTGGTTTTGTGAAAAAACCAATAAAACTGATAGACCCTTGGCCAATACATAAAAAAAAGAAAGAAGAAAACCAAATGAAGAGGAAATTAAGACAATAATTAGGAATTATTTTGCCAAATTATATGCACATAAATTTGACAATCTTAGTGAAATGGATGAATATTTGCAAAAATATAAGCTGCCCAGATTAACTGAAGAGGAAGTAAATTTAAATAACCCCATCTCAGAAAAAAAAAAATGAAGTCTTCAGTGAACTCCCTAGGCAAAAATCTCCAGGGCCAGACGTATTTACTAGCAAATTCCATCAAACATTTAAAGAACAATTGATTCCAATACTCTACAAACTATTTGGGTAAATTAGTGAAGAAGGAGTCCTACTAAATTCTTTTTATGACACAAACATGGTACTGATACCTAAATCAGGAAGAGATGAAATAGAAAAAGAAAATTACAGACCAATTTCCTTCATGAATATAGATGCAAAAATTTTAAATAAAATATTAACAAAAAGACTACAGCAACTTATCACAAGAATAATATACTTTGATCAGGTAGGATTTATTCCAGGAATGCAAGGATGGTTTAATATTAGGAAAACCATCAGCATATCAACAATAAAACTAGCAGAAACCACATGAGTATCTCAATAGATGCAGAAAAGGCTTTTGACAAAGCACAACATCCATTCCTATTAAAAACACAAGAAAGTATAGGAATAAATGGAGCCTTCCTTAAAATAATAAGTAGCATGTATTTAAAGCCATAAGCAAGTATTATATGTGATGTGGATGAGCTAGAAGCATTTCCAATAAGATCAGGGGTGAAACAAGGATATCCACTATCACATTCTTTTATTCAATCTGGTACTAGAAATGTTAGCAGTAGCAATTAGAGAAGAAAAAGAAATCAAAGGAATCAAATTAGGCAAAGAAGAGACCAAGTTATCATTCTTTATGGATGATATGGTGATATACTTAGAGAATCCTAAAGACTCAGGTTAAAAACTACTTGAGGCAAATAAATTGGGCAAAGTTGCAGGATATAAAATAAACCCACATAAATCCTCAGCATTCCTGTATATTTCTAATGAAATCTAGCAGCAAGAGATAGAAAGAGAAATCCCATTTAAAGTAACTGTAGACATTATAAAATATTTGGGAATCTACTTGTTAAAACAAACCCATGACCTATATGAACACAACTACAAAACACTTCTCACACAAATAAAGTCAGATCTAACTAATTGGAAAAAACATCAATTGCTCATGACTGGGTCGAGCTAATATAATAAAAATGACAATTTTACCTAAATTAAATTACATATTTAGTGCCATATGTAGCAGTAAGCACCCTAGGATACCCAGAGTGGCTGCCAACACAGGTTCTTAGATCTGTTTTTCTAAAGAAAAGCAACTCAAAATGAGTTAGCAATCTTGCTTTAATCAATGAAACATATATTGTTTACCTAGTTCAGGGGAAAAAGGTCAGCACCCTGAACTTTGGAGTATACAGAGGTTACAAGCAGAAGTTATAAGACAGAGAAACATTTCAGCAGAGAGGCTTCCAAACCGTCCAACCATTACATACATCCATACCTAATCCCAATTACCAGAGAGGGAAGCATCAACATCTGGGTTTTCAAAGTTGGGGGGCTTTCAATGGCTGCCCAGAGTTTCATCTGGTTAAATCACACAACACTTCTCAAAGTGAGCCCCAAAACAAAGTCTCACATCAGGGATTATATAGCCTTCTCCTTGGTCAGAGAATGTAACAACCCTCCTGACCCACTGCCCAATCACAAAGCACCAAGGTGTGGGCATTTCTAAAAAATAAGCCTCCCTCCACAGGCTCCAGGTACACTTAACCTTGGGGCAGGGAAGATCTTAAAAATTTATATTCCTATAACACCATACCAATCAATTTACCAAAAAATTACTTTATAGACATAGAAAAAATAATAACAAAATTCATTTGGAACAACAAAAGGTCCAGAATATCAAGGGTATTAAGGAAAAGAAATGCTAGGGAAGGTGGCCTAGCTATACCACATTTTAATCTGTATTATGAAGCAGGAGTCATTAAAACCACTTGGTACTGGCTGAGGTATAGAGCAGTAGATCAATGGAATAGATGGGTACAAGAGACTCAGCAGTCAATGACTATTATAACTTACTCTTTGATAAACCCAAAGACCCCAGTTTTTGGGATAAAAACTCACTATTTGACAAAAACTGCTGGGGACACTGGAATACAGTATGGCAGAAAATGGGTATAGACCATTATCTAATACCATATACCAAAATTAAGTCTAAATGGGTGTGTGATCTAGGTATAAAAGATGATAATTTAAGCAATATGGGAAAGCAAGGAATAGTTTACCTGTCAGATTTATGGACAGGGGAAGATTTCATGACCAAAGAAGAATTAGACGGCATGATAAAATGCAAAATGGATAACTGATTACATGAAACTGAAAAGGTTCTGTACAAACAAAGCCAATGTAACCAAAATCAAGAGGGAAGTGGGAAATTGGGAAAGAATTTTTACAACAGGTATCTCTGATAAAGGCTTTATTTCTAAAATATACAGAAAACTGAGTCAAATCTATAAGAATACAAGTCATTCCCCAACTGATTAATGGTCAAAGGATATGAACAGACAGTTCTCAGAGGAAGAAATTAAAGATATCTATAAGCATATGAAAAAATGAAAAAAAAAACTCATGATGGAAAATGCTATCCACATCCCCAGAAGTTTGGAGTCTGAATGCAAATGGAACCATAGAATTTGCTCTTTTTCTTTTGTTGTTTTGTTTCTTCTTTCTCGTTTTCCTCCCATTAGTTCTAATACTTCTTTACTTCATGATTAATATGAAAATACATTTAATATAAATGCATAAGTAGAACCTATATCAGATTGCACACTGTCTTGGGCGGGGAGAAGGAGGGAGAGAAAATTTAAAACTAAAAATCTTATGTAGTGAATGTTGAAAACCAAAATTAAATTGTTAAAAAAATAATAGTGTTCTGGGAAAGAGGGTTATGACATAAAACAGCTGTTAAGAATAGGGAATTCCCAGGTGAGCAAACTCTACCAATGTGGGTCCGTATCTTCTATGCATCTAATAGTTGTAGAGGGTTATCTGGAGCTAGAGGTTTAGTAAAAGAATCAATAAATATGAGAGGTGGGATTTGAACGCAGGTCTTACTGGTTCCAAGAGCAGCTGTCTATCTACTATATGCCACTCAAGGCATGAGACACAAAGAAATCTAATCTGCTCAAGATCAGATAGGGTAGTAAAACAGGCAGGTGGTATGTGGATAGAGTGCTAGACTCAGTCAGTGAGCCCCAAGTTCAAACCTGTCTCAGATACTTTTGTGACCTACCTTTTGTCAGGCTCAGTTTCCTCATTTGTAAGATGGAGATAACAAAAGCAACTATCTCACATGGATGTTATAAGGATCAACAAAAGTATAAATAGCTAGCTAGCTAGCTGGCTAGCACTTTGCAAACCTTAAATGTCTTCATAAATGCTAGCCATTATTAATATTAGCAAAGCACAGACTGGAACCTAAGTACTAAATCCATAATGCTTTCTACTATAAATCAAGCAATAAAAAACATTAAGTGCCTACCATGTGCAAGGCATGGAGACACTTATATAAAGGATTAAATGACCCTAATTCACATGGAGCTTACTTTCAAATAGAAGAAATGATAATTATTGTCAACAATGATACTTTTGGTGAGAATAATGTGAATGAACAGGTTTCATTAGTTCTTAACATTTGGCTGAATATTTTGTGATACAGTGATTCAAAAGACTAGTTCTAAGTTCAGTTTATTTTGATACTTGCTTTTAATGGCTATCTTATCTGAAAATGACATAGCACAAAGACATGGAGATCCAGATGAAAGAAAAATATCATGGCTACAATTATTAAATCATGATACTTATTTTGCCACCCACCATTCCATTATGTAAATGTTTTTTGTTTAAATTACTCAAGTTTATATTTTTGCTCATGTAAACCAATTTTTCTTACAAACCAATCAGAAAGTATTTTATTTTTATATTTCTAACAAATTGTTCAAAAACCAACAAAACTCATTATCAGGAAGATTTTTAAGCAGGTTAGATAAAGTTGTTTCAGAGTACACACATGAGGGGCGGCTAGGTGGCACAGTGAATAGAGTGCCAGCCCTGGAGTCAGGAGGACCTGAGTTCAAATCCGGCCTCAGATACTTAACACAAAACTAGCCTGTGACCTTAGGCATATCACTTAACCCCAACTGCCCTATCTTCCTCCTCCAAAAAGCAAAAAAAACCCCCAACCCCCCCCCACACACACACACGAGGATTTTTATCAGACAATATGATCATAAAGAGAAAGTCGAAAAGGACTTCAAGACATCTACTTCAACCCCAACATTTTATGAGTAAACTGAGGCATGGGAGATATTAAATAACTTTTCCAAAGTAACATCAGATCTAAGCATCAGAGGTCAGATGGTGGAGCAAGGTCTCAGGCTTCTTCAGGGTCACGCTTAACACCTCTGCTTTTGTGTCTTCTTTTGGTACTACAAAGGCCACTACTGTGAGAAGGAAGCTGGTATCGTAGTATTCTAGTTATACTGTCCAAAGTATAATGCAACTATTAAATACTCAGTCATAACTTCCCGAACCTCCTAGAATCACTCATGCCCCCCTCCCCAAGCTTACTGACTGTTTAACTAAGGAATATCTTTTAATATCCTCTAAAATCTTCTTTTGTGGATCCAACTACTAGTACAAGAAAATTGATCAAATGCATTTTAATGGGAGAATTTGTTACTAGACATAAACAAATGATTTATAAATTAACTTCTGGAAACAAAATCCCCTTCTAAGATGATCACTTGCTGTGTTTCCTATTGAACAGTGTCAGTACATGACATTTCATCTTATCTCTATACCTTGTACATGTTTTCTTTCCCCGAGGAATGGGAGGGTGGGATCATGCACCCATTTTTCCTTCTTAGGATCCCTACTGTCCTTTAAGAGTCAATAATATTTCAACTGTGTGGACCTCCATTAGTGCCACCTTCTTCAAGAGGTCTTTCCTATCCTATTCCACCCAGTTGTTAATATTTTTATTTACTCATCTATGCACATGCTGTTAACCCTCAGTAGATTATGAAGTGCTTGAGGGCAGAGACTTTCATTTTTGTCTGTGCATCCCATGTCTAGCACATTTCCTGGCATGCATGAAGTACTTAGTAAATGCTTGCTGAAATGTTGAAAATGACTAACAGGATGACTGATAGCACCGTCTTAACATTTGGAATTTATGAAAACTAAAAGATGTTATGGATGGCTAGATGGTGCAATGCATAGAATGCCTGGCCTGGAGTCAGGAAGACTCCTCTTCCTAAATTCAAATCTGGCTTCAGACACTTAGGCTCTGTTATCCTGGGCAAGTTACTTAACACTATTTGCCTCAGTTTCCTCATCTGTCAAATGGGCTGGAGAAGAACATGGCAAACCACTCCAGTATCTTTGCCAACAACAAATTTTACTTCAAGATATTTTAGTTCAAGCATTTACTAAAATGATTATGTAAATAAAAAATGAAATAAAATAAGTAATTAAAAATAATACATGAAACAAGAAAGGTTAGAAACTCTATGAATGAAACAATGAATGCTAAATAAAAAAAGTTTTCAAGTCTTTTAAAACTAATCTTTCCAAAACCAGTTTCAAAAATGCTTTCTGAATAAAATATTTATTAAAAAAATTCATGACAATATCATGAGAGAGGAACTAGGATCAACTAAACATAAGCTTTATAAAAACACTGTATATTTATCAGGTATGGCTTTTTCTAGACATACTTTATAATTTGGCCATATACTTCACTTCCTTAATAATAGAGAGCTATTAAAATTCAAAGTACTCACTGGGTTCAAGTTTACTTTCTAAAACTCCAACTCATACAGCTTCTTTTAAGTGACTGGTATAGCAGAAGGGTAAAGGAGGAAGAATAATACACCTACTCGGAAATATTCATGAGACATGGTGGAGGGTTCGAATCAGTGTAACAGGGTTGGGGGAACCTGCGGCCTCAATGTGGCCCTCTAGGTCCTCAAGTGCAGACCTTTGATTGAAGAACAATTTGTTCTGTGAAGTCTGGTTTCAGTTAAAGGGCCACATGTGGCCTTGAGGCTGCAAGATGTCCACCCCTGTAGTAGGTACAGCTTACTGAAAATTTGGTATCTTAAATTTTGTTGCTAGCTTTGTCACTGGTCACTTGTGTAAACTGACAAGAAAAAAAATACATCAAAATTAACAATGTTTTTCTTTATGCTAAAATATATTTTTTGCTTTTTGGAAGTGGGAGGGCAGGGCAATTGGGGTTAAGTGACTTGCCCAGGGTCACATGGATAGTTTTATGTTAAGAGTACGAGGCCAGATTTGAACTCAGGTCCTCCTGACTCCAGGGCCGGTGCTCTTTCACTGTTATCACCCAGCTGCCCCACATGCTAATATTTTTTAATCTGAAAAGTGGGGATGATAAAAATTGTTTCAAAGGTACAATGGGAATAATGCAGATAACTATAATTCAGTATTCAAAGTTAAATATCATGTATGAACAACAGTAGAAAAAAATGCTCAGTTAACATGGCTCATTCATTTCAAAATCTTCATGAGGGTAAGCTAGATGTTCTTATATTGTGATTATACCTTTTACTTTTTTCAGATAATTAACAAAAAGTTTCCTTTTTCCATGTGTCCTACAATTGTTCCTCAGAATAGTTTTTAGGGCACATTTTATGTTTAGGTTTGTTTGTTTCTCTCTCTTTCTCCCTTCTTTCTTTCTCGCTTTTTTGGAGGGGGAAGGTAGGGCAATTGGGTTAAGTTATTTGTCCAGGGTCACATGGCTAGTGTGTGTGTGTGTGTGTGTGTGTGTGTGTGTATGTGTTGTGTCTGAGGCCGAATTTGAACTAAGGTCCTCCTGACTCCAGGGCTATGTTTAGATTTCTATTCAATCCATATTATCATTCTAGCCTTCACACAACTCCTGAAATAATATTTCTAGGAAATTAACTACAACTGTTTCTAGGGATTAGAATTATTTTTCTTGACATGAGGATTTCAGAATACCCACATTATTGATAATTTTACATACTTTCCACTTAATGGAAACACTTAATTTTAGTAATTTGTTTAATCTCAGTCTTCCTCCCTCACTCTCATCTCTCTTCTTGCAGATTCTTTTCACTATTACAGTTTAAACTACTACTACTTTTTTTTTTTTTTTGCTTTTTGGAGGGCAATTGGGGTGAAGTGACTTGCCCAAGGTCACATGGCTAGTTTTTGTGTTAAGTGTCTGAGGACGGATTTGAACTCAGGTTCTCCTGACTCCAGGGCCGGTGCTCTATTCACACTATGCCACCTAACCGCACCTACAGTTTGAACTTCTTGAAGGCAGGAGACAATTACTACATTACACAAAGCTAAGAAATGTTTTTGATGACAACTGACAGCTGTAATTAAACTAAGGTTAATTGACTGTCCCCATGGGAAAAGGCGAAAAGACTTCCAAGAAATGCCTTTTTAAAATGGGTTTTTTGAAATACAGAACAATTTTAAGATGAGACCAGACTGCCAATACTAGTAGGTTTTTTTTTTTTGTTGTTCAAATAGTTATTACATTTTCTTCTTTTTTTAAAGTTAAAATGTTTTAAACAGTGGTTATGTTCAAAGGCTTGCCTACACAAACACCTTTGACCCATAATGTAGCTGAACAGTAGTAGAAGTAACATAAAAGAACTTAATCATCAATTTAAACATTATTGAAGTAAAAATGATATAACTGAAATTATGTTGAATTTGGATTTGGAGGATCCGAATCTTGCTTCAGTCACTCGCTAAACCTCTCTGACCCTCAGTTTTCTCAATGGTCAGATTTAGAGTTTGAATCATATTATTGATAAAGTCTTTCCTAACTCTAATCTATGTTCTTATGACAGATACAACCAACAGATAATCTTCTTACCATGTAAAGAAAAAAGGGAGCCAAAGGCAAAGCAACTTTTTATTATGTATTATGTAGATCTTATAAAAATTATCTAAATTCTGCTAGTTCTATACTTGTTAACATTCACATATTCAATTTTGCCAAAGGGGGAAATCTCATTCTAGCATTATTTCCCCCTTGATTGGTTAAGATCTACTACTAAGACTTCATTCTGCAGACTACCCTGAAAACAATCTTCCTCAAAGCATGGGATAAACTGTGTCAACAAATGGGTAGAGTGCAATGTGCATCCATGTATCTGTATTCATGTTACTATCCCCATAGAATGTGAACTCCTTGACGGCTGGGTTGGTTTCATTTCTATTTTTATCCCAGGGCCTAGCACAAGATCTGGCATACAGTAGGTACTAAAAAAATGTTTACTGAAGGAATGAATAACTAGATAGGTGCTGGTACAGCCTCCATAAAGGTTATAGGAACTTAGGTTTATAAGGGCCAAGTGAAGTTGTTGAAAGAGAAGCTATTTATTGGTCTGTGTGACACGATCTCAATACCAGCCACTCAGAAGCTGACTGCATCTCCAGAAATAGAAAGTCTGGAATGCAGAATGACTGCACAAAATATTCAGTTGGAAAGGTGAGTAGCACCCACCTTGTAGTATCATGTCTTTTCAACACAGTCAGTATTAACTTTTCATTACTATCTTTATCTTTCCGATTACTTGTAGAGGGAGGCGGCTAGAGGCATACTGGATAAACTGCTGAACTTAGGGTCAAGAAGAAATGAATTTGGTTTCATTCATTTAAATAGCTATGTGGCAGTCTGGTGATGCCTCCAAACCTTTCCCAGAATATCAATATTAACTGTATAAAATAAAATATGTGGTATTATAAAGAAAATAAATTTTATTGAAATAGTTGTTAAAATAATTTCATGGGCCCCAAGGTAAGACCTCTTATTATAAATGCTAGTTATCATAATGATGATGATTATGTCTGCTGTACTGATATAGCCTATGTGTTGTTGATAACTTTTCAATAATATGTGAAAAGTATCAATACATAAGTTTATACATATTAGTATGTTGTTTGCATAGCAAAGAAAAAACTTTTGGGATTCCATAGCAAGCTTACTCATTATTTTCAAAATCAAAAACCTAAATAAGAGTTAATGAACTGAAGTACAATGAAACAAACTCATTTACAAAACAGCACAGTTGACAACCAAGTGCATTATTATCGCAAAAGACCATAAGAAAGCAGATGAAAAAAATGACCCCACAGAAAGTTAGTGTAAAATTCAACTAAACCAAGTAATTTCAAGAACATTTGTAAATGAAAGTCCAGGAGAAGTGAGGTTTTGCAGAAAGGGCTGGGTGCTTGGCTCAGAGCATTTAATCTTGTTAAATCTCAGTTTCCTCATCATTGTAATGAAAAAAAAAACACTACTTCTAGATTTCTAAGTTATTTGGAAGAAGACATTTTCATAAGATGCTTCAAAGTGAATTACTGTGTGGTACAAAATCAAAAGGAGACCTAAAAGTAAGCACTTGCCTTTCACTGGGTCTGACTACTGTTTCAGACACTCCTAAATTCCTTTACCACTTACAATATAATCCAAGTATGATGGTTCCTCTCATTAATGAGAAGAGATTGCTTTAAAATAACAGATCTGTTCCATTTTATATCTTTTTGTCAGTCTGCAAGTATTTATTAAGGATTGAAATTACTATAATAATTATTTTAGGTATCTGGGATTTGAGTTTCTCAAAGAATCAAAGGGAAGATTTCAAAAGAACAACAAAAATCATGGCTTGTGTTTACTACTGAAAAAATAGTGACATTAGTAACTACTGACCACTATCATAAAAACATATATAATAGCAATACATCCATGAGTGAAATCAGGAATAATGCTAATTTCTTGTCTCTACTGAGTCCTTTTAAAACATATTTTTTCAAGGCAGTGTTTTCATATCACCTAAATGTACCCCTGAAAGTTTCCCCTTTTCAGAGAATCATTAAAGTGTATGCATATATAGTTAATATGCCCCTCACACAATCATTCTTTGCCACAAGGAGCAAATTGACAAAATGAAACAAAACAGCAAACCGAAAAAATATACCTTAATACGTAGATGCATAGGCATGGACAGGGAGCAAAAATCACCACATTGTTTATGCCCCAAAATGTCTTTTTGTGTGTGTGTGTGTGTTTTAAATTCATCTCCTCTCTGACAGGAGGTGAATGGCATGTTTCATCTTCCCTGAAACGGCTGGCATAAAAGGCATGTATTCCATGTTGCTGGGAGAAGTTTAAGGGTAAAAATGCAAATGAGGTGTGGTGTTGAGATACAGCAAGTTAGGAATCTTTCCTTAGGGCTTTCCAGGACATGTGCTAGTGGGTGCTGGCATTGTGACATAAGGTTGTCAGCTTTCCTGGTGAAATGTCTCTTCTAGTACTAGTTACATCTGGCTGTATTTTGGGGGCAATTCTAGCTTGGATGAAGTACTTTACTGGTGTTTTTCTTTGGATTTCTACATCATTATTTGATCTAGATTTTTTATATCATTTCTGGGCATTTGGGAGGGGAAACAGGAATAGAAACTCCCAATGCCATATTTTATTCTTTTTTTTTTTGAGGCAATTTGGGTTGAATGACTTGCCCAGGGTCACACAACTATTAAATGTCTCAGGCCAAACTTGAACTCAGTTCCTCCTGACTTCAGTGCCAGTGTTCTATCTACTGTGCCCTCTACCTGCCTTAAAACCAGTCTTGTAAGCATTTCTCCAGGCTGCCTCTCATTAAGTATGTGCGGGGATAGGGAAAATTTGGAAAAGGAAATGGGTTGATCACATAGTGAGGAGAAGAAATAAAATGTGGACAACTTGAGCGACTTATTGGTACCCCCAAGACCCTAAAAGGAAAAGAACGTCTTCAAGTCATTTAATAATACATCTTTCCATGGAGGATATTTAAAGAGTGTGAACTAGAGTTTCACAGGATGTGGAGTTATAGAGAAATTATGATATACAATAATATTTTCTCCAATCTTAAAAAAATACAAAAACAGTACAACCTCTTTAACCTATTATCTTCCTTTAACTATCATGTGTTTGTCTTAATTTGCCAAACTCTTAGAAAAAGTCATGTTCACCAACTTCCTATTCACTATTCAACTACTTGTAATCTGCTTTCTGACTTTGTTCCTCATTTCAAACCAATCATCCTTTGTATAAGTATCTTCAGTACTTAGCACAGTGTCTGAAATATTATAAAGGGTTAATAGAAACTCTGTCTCTTAATTGCTAAGTCTATAGCACCTAAGATACAGGTAACAATACTGACAACCTTTCCCCCCCGGATATTCTCTCTCTCTTAGTTAATATGACACTGCTTTCTCTTGGTTCTCTTCCCATATGTCTTAACTGCTTGTTGGTATCCTGTACTGTATCATCAGCTTTGTCTAGTATTCCAAAAAAGGGGTATGCCATAAATATCCTGGGTCCCCTTCCTTACACTCTTTGTCTCCAAATGCTTTTTTTTTAACTTAAGTATAATCTATATGCAGATGGTTCTCAAATCTACATAAATGGTTCTCTTCAGTACCACATCACCAATAGCCTGTTGGGTACCTCTAAGTAGGTATTTCAGAGGCATGTCAAACTTAATATATCCCAAATAAAACTTGTCTTTTCCCCTAAATGTAATCTTTTCTCTACCCTTTCTTTAGTAAATGAGGGAACCATAACCCTTCAAGACATTGAGATTTGTAACCCTGGAATCTTTCCTGACACTATACTCTATGTTCCCACTGCCTCCTATCAAAATATTAGCCAAGTCTTGTTATTTCTGTCTCTGAATCTTTTTTCTTCATTCATATAGTCAAAAACCTAGTTTTTCAAGTCAGTATCAACTCTTGCCTGCCCTACTGCAATGGCCTCTTAATTGTTCCCCTTGCCTCTAGTCTTCTCCAATCTACCTTCCATATAACTTGTAAACAGTTATTCTTTTTTTTTTTTAAGCAATCGGGGTTAAGTAACTTGCTCAAGGTTACATGGCCAGTTATTTCTGGGTGTGGTGCTAAGTATCTGAGCCCAGATTTGATCCCCAGGTATCCAGACACTGGAGCCGGTACTCTTACTTGCTGAGCCACCTGGCCGCCCCTTAACAACATATTAGATTTTAACATTTTTTTTTTTAAAGCAATTGGGGTTAAGTAACTTGCTCAAGGTTACACAGCCAGTTATTTCTGGGTGTGGTGCTAAGTATCCAAGCCCGGATTTGATCCAGGTCATCCCGACACTGGAGCCGGTGCTCTTACTCTCTGAGCCACCTGGCTGCCCCTAACAGTTATTCTTAAAGAACTGTTGAAGAACTTTTCAATGATTTCTCGGTTTCTCTGTGATAAAATACAAATCTGTTATTTGAAGATTATTCTAACTTGGCTCTAATCAGTTTTTCTAGGCTTTTTCATTTGCTCATACACTCCATGAACTACTTGCATTTTGTTTCTTTATGAAACTCCATTTCCTACTTGGTTATCTTGCATATGTAGTCTTCCATGCCTGGGATACTCTACTATTTTTACCTTTGCTCTCTTAAAATCCTACTTTCGCCCTCTTCCGATCCTACCTTTGAGGCTCAGCTCAAGTCCCAGCTCATATATGAGGCTTTTCCTGATCCTCTGAATTAGTTAGCATTCTCCCTGTCGTACCCAGAACTCCTTTGTATCTCTATGTCTCCGTTCACATTACTCCCCCTCAATCTCCCTGTCTCCGACCCCCCCTGGCCTAGACAAATGTACTTGAGAATTCAGGTTGTTTTATTTATTTCTTTATATATGTAATGTAGTATAGTTATTAAAGCACGTTCTATTAATCCAAGAAAAATGGGTTCAAGTCTCCTTTCTGACATTCAGTAACTACGTTATAATGAACAAAACATTTAATCTCTCAGTGTCACCAGCATCTCAAACTGTAAGTTACAGTTACAGAGTTGTTGCAAAGTGGAAGGAGTTTACATATAGCTACTGAATTATCATGCCACAAATGAGAACATTTCTTTCTCAATGACTACCACCTTGAAATAAAAGCTCAGTAGTACTATCTCTGGGATGAAGGGTATTAACAATTTAGTGACTGCTGATATTGTCTAGTTACTGTTAAGGGTAAAATAAAGCCACTGACCCAAATGGAAAAAAAAAAAAGCTCTAGCACCTAGCAAGTTTAGGAAGGAAAAAAAGCCCAGGGGATTGGTAGTAGTTTAAAAAGCAGCAATACCACTCACATGTGTAAGTAAAGTCAGACATTCATAAACCTGGAATTGCCTTTAATATGACTTTTACAAGTACTGGAAGTATTTCATATTTAACAGAAATGAAGATTTTTTTTCAGTTTTGTGTACAAAATATATTTTTAATAAAAAATTAATTTAAAATGGGTAGCATGAATATAATGTGAATTATTAACAAAGTATTAATAAAATTGAAAAAAAGAATGAAAATGTCATGATGAAATATCTGTTGTATTTTCTAAAATCATATCATTTATATCCTGAATAAAGAAATGTCTTCATGTTCATAGAAAAATATGAATATACAATAGCAATACTTACTATAACACTTATATCATACATAAAACACATACCAAATAGTGATTTATTCCAGGTAACTTTGAGATCTGGGGAATAGTATAGCATTTTTTTTTTCTCATTCCCATCTCACCTCCAGTTAAAAAAAAAAAAACTTGACAAAAAAGCAAGTAAATCAAATAGTAAATCAAAACAAATTCTCATATTGTCCATATGAAAAAACACGTGTTCAATTTTCATATTAGTCCAACACCTTTCTGTCAGTAGGTAGGTTGCATTCTTCATTATGGGTCCTCTAGAATCATGGTTAATTGTGTTGATCACAGTTTCTTTGATATCATCAGGGTATAGTCCTAGGTATTGCCAGGTCATAGAGTATGCACAATTTAGTAACTGGGACATTGTTCCAAAGTGGTTTCTTACATGACTGAACCAATTAAAGCCTCCATTAATAGTGTATCAATTTTCTCACAATACCTCCAACATTTGAAATTTTCTTCTTCAGTTAACTTTTCCAATCTGGTAGGGTGGAACATGAGAGCTGCTTCAATATTTGTTTTTCTAATTATTACTGATTTGGCACATTTTTCATATGGCTACTAACAGTTAACATTTCTTTCTTAGGAACATACCTGTTCATACCTTTATACAATTTAATAATGGGTGAATGATTCTTATTCTTATGGAACCATTAGAGCTAGGAACTAGGCGGCACAGTGGTTCTGTAGTCAGGAAGACTCATCTTAGTGAATTCATATCTGGCCTTATATACTTAATAGCTGTGTAACTCTGAGCAGGTTACTTAATCCTGTTTGCCTCAGTTTTCTCATCTGTAAAATGAACTGAAGAAGGAAATGGCAAACTACTTTAATATCTTTGCCAGGAAAACCCCAAATGGGGTCATGAAGAGCCAGACAACTGAAAATAACTGTACAACAGCAGCAACAGAGTTACCATTATCTGCAATGCAAAAAACCTTAGAAACTTTCCCAAGAAGAATCCAAAGATATCCATTTTAGTCACTGTTATTTGATATAATGTTAGAAATACAAGTTAGAACATCAGGATAAGAAATAATGTTATCTCCTTTTGTATATATACTATGATTATTTTTTAAAAGAATCCAAGAAACAGGAGTTAACTGAAATAAGTTATCATAAATAATAGGTAAAAAATAAACTGTCAGAGGTTATAAGTCTTTTTAGTATTTAGTATTAGTGTAGTAACAGTATTAGTTTAATCCTTTAGTATAAGGATTTTAGTAACAAAATCCTTACAAAGTTCAGGAAGCGTAATCAGAAAAAGACTTTCTGTTGAAAATAACTATAAAGATGCATCTATTTGGTTAAAGACAAAAACAGGACACATAGAGATGCAACTATAAAACACTTTATAAAATAAAGGAAGAAAACCAATTGCAAGAACACTTCTTAATTCATATTTGGCTATATATATAAAATAAAATTATATTATCTAAATTAATTTAGAGATTTGATGCTATATATATACATACACACATACACATATGCATATATCTATATGTGTGTTCCAATAGGTTATGTTATATAACTTTAAAAAAACCTTTCAGTACCAGATCTCAAAATATGTTATAAACAAATAAACATCAAAACTATTTGTTATGATTAAATGGAAAAATATATGAATGGAAAAGAACAGAAAAGCAAGAGATAGAAATAACTGAAAATAAGAAAGCCCATTCTACACAAAGTGATGAAAACTATAAAGGAGTTTGAGAGAAAGTAGGCTTAGACCAATACTTACACTATGTTCTAAATGAATGTGACCTAAATGTAAAATTTTATATGATTTGCCATTTTTTTAATTCCCAGGATTTAGCAGAATATTTGACTGGCCAAAAAAACCAGAATAGCAGAAAGGAATATGCGTAATTTCCAAATCTATGGAACAGGAAGAATTCTTAATGAAACAAGAGAAATGATTTTGATAAGATAATAAACAATTTCAATTAAATAAAATACAAATATTTTTGCTGGAACAAAATCAATGCAGCTAAGAAAAGAGGAAAAAATTGTTAATAAGGAAGAAATCTTTATAGCAAATACTTCTGACAAAATGCTCACTAGACAAGTGCTCCTGTGGAGGTCAGAAGAAGCAAAACAAGGACACTCTCAAAGTCTCTCTGAGGAACTTTTGAAGAAACTGGGGCATATGGAGACACTGACATAGGACTGCCCATGATGGTGTGCCCACATTAAAGAAGGCACTGTGCTCTATGAGTAAAGTTTAATTTTATTAGTTCAAAAGAAACATGAGATGCGCAAATGTAGAGACGTCACTCCAAATGTTCATACCTGTGTCTGACCTGTGGTATAGCCTTCCAAGCTCATATTGGTCTGATCAATCTATCCAGTCAGACACACTGTACCTTGACCCCAACATAGTGATGTCATTTTGATCCTCTTTGAGAAAGAATAAAAACAACACATGAACACATGCTCAGCCAGATGTATTCAAAAGATAAAAACAGGTAGTTGGTTGATGAGCATTTATTAAGTGCTTACTATGTGCTGGGCACTGTGCTAAGCCTTGAATACCAATACAACCAAGGAACTTACATTCTACATTCTAATTCTAACTTACATAAAAGGGAGCTGAAAAGAAAAAAAAGTGAGGAAGGTACCCTGCATGGGGTGTGGTATAGAAAGTTCTGTCGAAGTCAGTCAGCAGTGTAGTCAATCAAGAAACATTAAGCAACTACTATGTAACAGATACTGGGGATAACACACACACACAGAGTAAAAAGTCCCTGACCTTGAGGAACTTGCAGTCTAAATGGGGGGAGAAAATATGTAAATAACTTTGTACAAACAAGCTATATTTAGTGCAACCTGGAGAGAAATAAAGTCATCTTGGCATAACCCCTCTCCTTCATATGGAAGTTCTGAGAGGAAGGAGCCAATCAGAGGAGAGACTGCAGAAGCAGAGGGAACTTCCATGTGAGAAGTGGTCTGGGGAGGGAAAGTGAGTTTCCAGAAAAAATGTAAATTAGTCCAGTCATAGGAAAAATGGTGAAAATCACTAAGAAAACCAAATGTGAAAGACAAACTATTATTTTAGAGCACCATTTGGAGTTATGCAAGAAAAGTCATTAAACTGATAATACCTTTTGATCCAGGTGCTCTACTATTGGGACATTTTCGCTAAGGTGGCCAATGAGAGAAATTAAGGTTCCTATGTATAATAAAATATTAATAATAGCACTCTTTGAGGTAGCAAAAAAAAAAAGGATGCCCAATGAATGACTAGGGAACAGTGAAACAAAATTTGTGTGATAAATAGAATGGATTATTATTGTATGGTGAGAAGCAATTAGGATGAAGAATTCGAGAAACACTGGGAGACTCATGATTGAACAGAAGCAGCCTGAAGAAAGCTAAAATAGAAGAACAACACATATAGTGATGTAAAAGAAATGACAGTAAGAAATGTTAGAATTCTGATCAATGCAAAAATGAATTCTGACTCCAGAGAAATGATAATGACACAAATCTCTCTTCAGTATAAACATGACTATTACAGGTATGGAACAAAGCAAGTGCTGACAGATTTGGTCAATGTGTTGATTTCTTTTGCTTAATTATACTTAAAAAAAAACAGTTTTTTTTCTATATTAGTCATGTTGTGAAAGAAGAAAAGGAACAAAAGGAAAAAAATCAGGAAAGAATAAAAAAGTGAAAATAGTATGCTTTGGTCTATATGTAGATTCTATCAGTTCTTTCACTGTGGACAGCATTTTCCATCATGAGTCTTTTGGACTTGTCTGGGATCACTGTATTTTTGAGAAGAACTAAGTCAATCATAGTTGATCATCACACAATGTTGCTGATACTATGTATAATGTTTTCCTGGTTTTGCTCACTTCACTTTGCATCAGTACATGTAAGTCTTTCCAGGTTTTTCTGAAATCTGTTTGCTTCTTATTTCTTACAGGAAAATAGTATTCCATTATATTCACATACCAAAACTTGTTTGGGCATCCTCTCCTTTAATTATAATTTCAACAAAGAAAGGTTTCATTAAGGGATATTTCTGAGAAATGTTAGCAATGTATGTGTTTTTTTCTAAAAGCATGTGCAAACCACCTTTCAAAAACTATACCTGAAACCTCTGAAGCTTATATGAGAGTTTTTTAAAAATGGATTTCCTATCTTAAATGCTATGACATTTCTTTACCTCTAGATTCTCAACTGTCAATAAATCTGAGATCCTCAAATTTAAATGACTTCTAGAAAAGTGACACATCACAGATGTTGATAAAAAGGCCTGAGATGTAGCCTGAGGAGGAATTCAAGTTGGCTAACTGTCATTACTCTTCTTGTTCTGTTTCTGACATTCTGGATTTTGCTACCATGCCTTAGTTGCCATCTTACTTTGGAACTTTCCTCAATGCCTGAGGCCTTCTTATCCTGGAATAATTATCTACTCTTGTAGTCATCTTACTTTACAACACCCTTTATCCATGCCGACTCCCACTGGTGAGTTCCACCTGGACTCTCCATTCTGTGTATGAGTCCAGGCTGAAACTTTACTTCGTCTGGTCCCTGGGGTACCTTTTCTCATCCCCATCTTTTTAGGGTATTGTCTTCCACCATCAGAATGCAAGTTCCATTAGGGTAAAGACATTTTTTGGCTCTGTATCTGTAGCCTTAGCACTTAGCACAGTGCTTGGCACCTATCAGGGACTTAAGAAATCCTGTGCCGATATCTGGTGGAGGAAAAAACTTTTAATAAGATTACAACACCATCAAATTAACCTGAAGGGTAAAAAGGTGTATTTTTATTTCCCTCATAAGAATATAATTTGGAAAAATTTTAAATATATGTGTATATGTGTATAAATGGATCTTTTTATCTACTTATTTTTATAAATTCTGCATAAAAGCCCTGCTTTCTATATTGCTACTTCTAATTTTTTTTTGAAGGGGGAACATAGGGTAATTGGGGTTAAGTGACTTGCCCAAGGTCACACAGTTAGTTTTGTGTTGTGTCTGAGGTTGGATTTGAACTCAGGTCCTCCTGACTACAGGGTCAGTGCTCTATCCACTACGCCACCTAATTGTCCCTACCTCTAATTTTATATTTAAACTCATTTCTAATTTATTTCTTTTGATGATGAGTTTTCTTTTTGTTTGCTATTTGTAGCACCAATTAAGAGGGAAAGACTAGGCAAGTGAGTGATGAAGACTTTAAGAAAAAGGCTTAAAGAGCAAAGATACCAAGAAAAAAGTTTCAATAAAAGCCTAGTGTAGAAATTTAAACCAACGAAAAATGGGTAAAAATGAAAAAAAACAAACCCCAACCCCAAACCACCAAATCAAAATCCCAAATATGATTAGCATAAATTATAATACAAACACATTATATTATAACACACAGTATAATATTTGCTAATCATATTTTGCCTTCTCTTTGAAGCTTATATTTGAAATTTGTTTTTCTTTCCCTTTACATCAATTCTTCCTAAGGACTATCTTTATTTTTAAATAATAAAAATTTAAATTTGCAAATAGATAACAATACACATTATAAACATACAACATTTACTAATCATATTTTAGTTTCTCTTTGCAGTTTTATTCTTCTGGTTTTTAGAATTCTCTATGTTGGTTTAAATTGATGCAGTGGGCATTTACTGAGACTTTGCCTTGATATCTTTGGTCTTTCAGACTTCTTCAGGTATTCCTTGTCATTTACCATCTGACCCTTTCCTCTTAACTGGTGCTACAACCTCTACTGGTGGTGTAGCCCTGCCCCCCCCCCCCCACTCTCCACCCCCCTCCCTCCAACCCTCTAGCTGGAGAGCTGTCTCAGCCCACTTGGATGGAGAATATAGGTTTTGTTGTCCTGCATCCTTGTGCTAGTAACATCTAGAGTGTGGAACTGGTCCCACCTCGGGTTCCAGTCAATCTTACCCCAGGCTCTGTGAAGTCACTTGCTAAGCCCTGCTTTCAGATCTCCTGAGATTCCTCTCTATACTCTCTTCCTATCCTTTACATGGCTAGGCAAAGTCCATGTATATTGCCACGGTAGGGGCCTATTAATATTAACGCAGTCATTGTCAGGGGTTCCTACTGTAGGTTTGGATCTCCAGTCAAAAGTCAATGTTTTCTGCTTGGCTATTTCATCCTTCTACCCTTCCTTTTTTTTTTTTTAACTTCACATGTGAGCAATGAAAGGAGTAGTTGCTTCTTTCAGGGTAGAGGGTTAAAGGGGGTCTTCAGGAAAGGCACTACAGCATCAGGGTCAAGCCCTTGACTTGAATATTCTCTGGGACTATTTGCAGCTGCCCATGCAGGTATGTTTTCAGACCACCTGATTTCTCTCTAATCTTTCTTCTTCTCCAGTAGACAGCAATATACAGGTCACTTTGTGCTGGTTTTTTTTGGACTGGGGTGGGGCATAGGTATCTGGGCAGAGTTAAAGATGTGCTATGGTTCCTAGCCTGGTGGTTGGGGAGGGGAGGGCTGAGTGAATGCTCTAAGTATTAGAATATTTTACTCTAGTGTTAATTTATAAGATACTTACCTTAAGGTTGTTTGTCTTATCTTGAGGACTTAGTTCTAACTGCTCAATATAAGAAGCATAATTCTTTGGAGGTGATAGAGGTGAGGAGGTTTGAAGAGATCAAATAATCCATCCTCTTTTGATTTACTAAACTTCAAATAAGGAAACACTGATAAATGAATACTGGAAGAGAATGGTGTAACATTAGGAAAAGTAAACAGCACTGGCAGCAAACTGGGAACAGGAAAGACCTCATGTAGGTGGTGTTACTTCATATGAGCTTTAAAGAAAACTAGGAATTCTAAGAGATGGAAATGAGGAGAGAATATACTCCAAGTATGAGAGCCAGCCAGTGCCAAGGCTGATATAAGATGGAATATTATTTATAAGAAACTGCATGAAAGATAGTTTGACTAAACGGTAGAGTATATGAAGAGGAGTACTTTATAATGAACTTGAAAAGAAAGGTTGGAGGCAACGATGTAAAGTGCTTTGAATACCAAATAAAGGGGTATTATAATGGATCACTAAGGTAACAGAAGCCTATTGAATCTGGATGATAACATGGTCAGATCTGCGTGTACTTTTGGAAAACAACACAGGCGACTATATTACGAAGAGAAACTACTGGATCATTCTAAGAAGTGATAGAGAGCTTAACTAGGGTGGTGATAACTGAATCTAGGAAAATTGATGAGACCATAAAGTGCGAGAAGACAATAGAATATAGAAAAGGCTTTGTTTTGCTTTGTATAAAGAAAATTTGGGCATGTTTATAGGCTGCAGGGAAGAAATTGTAGACAGTGAGAGATTGAAGATGGGGGTATCATTAGAAGGGTAAATTGTTGGAGAAGATGGGAGAGGATCAAAGGTACTTATAGAGGATATGGATTTATTGCAGGGTTACCTCTTCATTGTAGACTGGAGTAAAGGAGATAGATAGTGGAGTCGATGTTAAAGGGGTCTAAGATAAAAAGGGAAGAAGAGACAATTTATAACAAATGTCCTTAATTTTCTTGGTAAAGTATAAGGCAAGGCCTTCAGTTGAGAGGGTGAGACAAACAATGGAGAAGCAGGCCTGAGAAAAGTGGTTTGGAACAGCTCCTTTGTTGAGTGAAATAAAGGATGAATTAGGAGGAATAAAAGTATTGCCTTGCTATAGGAGGGAAGAATTGACGTTAAACAACAAATTTATAACAGACTAATTAGCATGGTTTGTGTAGTAGAGGAAGAGGCAGATGAGAACAATCAAAAGATAGTGGTTTGGCTAAGGTCTAATAAAGCAGCAAGAGATTGGAAAGTAGAAGATAATATGAAATTGAAATGCTTAACTATAGGGTTGAATTTATGAAGAAAGAGAAGTAAAGGCAAAACAAGTTTCACAGCATGGGGAAAATACTGACAGGAAGAGGGAAGAGAGGCACAGAAAGAACAAAGAATAGGTTTAGGAGGAGAAAGTGACTGCAAATTGTGATCAAAGACTGAAATTTTAGCATTCTTAATAACAGATATGAAAAACTCTGGGATGATGGCAATATTAGGGATATGATGATTCCTTTTTGTAGCTCAGTAGTCACTATGGGTGTGTACAGATGTTTAGGTAAAGACCTCTGGTGTGAGGGCTGTTGAGCCCTTTTGGGGGCTGCCCAACTACCTTTGGTGTCCATCTGCCACCCAACTCTTACCTATAGCTCCAAGAAGCTATACAGCATGTGCAGTGTCCACACTCTGGTAAACCATTTCAGCAGACAGGCTAAACCAGGCTGAGGGTAACTGATAGGCCTTAACCTGTTGGTGAGCTGGGGGATAAGGAGTGAAGTGTCCACCCCAAGCATGTGAAGACTTTCCCTAGGAGAATAAGTGGATGTGAATACCAACTTTCCCCCTTCTCTTAATTTCAAAAGCCCATAATACCATTGCCCACTCTCCCTTCCTTTTACCCAATCTCTAACAATGAGGTGTCCCTATGCCTTCAATCTCTTCTCTTCCCATTTTCTCTAACAGACTTCAGTTTCAATCTTTACTTTTATTTCTCTCAACTTCAACCTTTTGTGATATATAGTTAACTTCTGTCTAGACTTCAAGAATGCCCAGATTTCTTCTATCTTTAAACACATTCACTAGACCCTACCATCCCCTCATCTTAAATCTCTTCTCCCTTTTTCAGCCTAAATCCTAGAGAAACTTACCTATTTTCCTGTTGTTGCCTCTCTTCTTCCTCACTCCTCAACCCGCTGTAATCTAGTTTCTGACCACTTCATGAAACTAAAGTTAACAATAATCTCTTGCCAAATTTGATGGTCTTTTATCGGCCCTCATCCTTTACCTATCTACTGCATTTAATCTTGTTGACTACCCTTCCCTCCTGGATACTCTCTGTACTATGATACTACTCTCTCCCGTTTCACTTAGCACATATCTAATCACTCTATCCCATGTTTCTTTGCTGGTTCATCATCTATATTATGCCCCCTGATTGAAGGTGATCCCCATTATTCTCTACTACATCATCTTTTCTTCTTTCTCTATATGCTCTCTTTTGGTAACCTGATCAACTCCTAAGAGTTTAATTATCTTTTCTATGAAGATAAGTGACAGATGTATGTGTACATATGTATGTTTCTATCTATCTACACACAGACAGAAAGATAGATTGATTGATATAGATAGAAATTCAGCCCTAGTCTCTCCTCTGAGTTTCAGTAATTGCATTACCAATTGTCTATTAACTATTTCAAACTGAATGTCTTAGACACCTCTTAAACTCATTATGTCCCAAACTGAATTAATTATCTTTCCTCCCAAAGATGTCTTTTTCCAAAATTTCCCATTTCTGCTGAAGGCATCACCATTCCCTCAATTTTCCAAGATTTGTATCCCTGGCATTGTTTTTGACTCCTGATTTACCTTTAACCCACAAATCCAATCACTTACCAAATCCTACCATTATTATCTCCATAATATATCTAGTGTTTGATAATGTTTCTCTATTCACATAGGTACCAACTTAGTTCAGGCTCTTATCTCCTCAGCCCTAGATTATTTTAAGAGCTGTCTAATTGGTCTCCTTGTCTCTAGTCTCTCTCCACTCTATGCCTTCCTCTACAATGCTGCCACAGTAATTTTCTATAAGTACAGATCTGACCATGTAAATCCACTCCTGACACCTGCTGTAACAACATTTTTCTACTCAATATACTTTATAATGACTTACTCCTCCTGAGAAAAGAAAGAATAAAAGAGCACTGTGTCACATTTTAATGGATCATAACTCTTAAGAAGTTAATTATGTCCATGAGCTGTAGCAAAAGATGAGCTGTGATGAATCCAGCTTTTTATCACACCCTGCACTGATTTGTTTAAAAAAATTCATGGTATTTATGTGTCTGCACATATGCATATACACATATCAGAAATGTTTCCTTATCAGAAGAAATCTCATTCTCTTCATACAAGCAATATCTTAATCTAACTTACCTTTGACCTTAAAAGATCTAGATGAAAATATCACATTCATAAATCCTGCTTTGGGAAATAGTAATAAAAATGCTATCTACTCAGTTTCCATATGAGTAAAATAATACAGGTGGATTAGAATGATCTCAAAAAGTCATTTCTGTCTCAAAGATTCTATAATCCCATGCACAGCTTTCAAGTAACTATACAGTAAGATTTCTTAATCAAAAATATCCTGATTGTATTATATAGACAACCTTAACCTTGCTAGGAAATGGAAGGAGAAAAATTGACAACAGAAAACTGCAGAACTTTAATTATTATGTTGAGTACTGAGTATCTTTACTTATAGCAATGGTTTTTGCATTCTGCATGTAAACCAATGAATAAAAATAAGTGATATATAGTATTTTCAGTATATTAAACTCATCAACATAGATTAAGAGAAACTAGTTACTGCTTACTTAGAAAATCCAATCAAAATGAAGAAGAACAGAATGGGAGAAAAATGGCAATCAGTGGTATGTTCAGGACTTACTCACCTCCAGTCTTAAGCATTCTGGCATCCAAATTAATCATTCAACTGAAACTGATCTCTCCAAAGTTACCAATAACCTCTTAATTGCTTCGTTCAATGTCTTTTCTCAGTCTTTCTTTTTCTTGACCTCTAATAGCATATTGCTGATCATTTTTTCTTCTCAGATATTTTCTCCTTTCTAGGCATTTGTGACATTGTTTTCTCTAGGTTGTCCTCCTACCAGTCTGACAAGTCCCTCTCAGTCTCTTCTACATGAACTTTATCCATGTCACATCTAATAACTATAGATGTACTACAAGGCTCTGTATTGGGCCCTCTTCTTTTTTTGGCTCTCTATTCTCTCATGTGGATATCTCATCAGTTACTTTGAGCTCAATTATTTCAACACAAATGATTCTCAGGTATCTCTCCTGATCTCCAGTCCTACATTACCAACCAATTAGTAGATATTTTGAACTGGATGCTCAAATTACTATTGCAACATATACATACACATATATACAATATACAAACACACATATATGTATGTGTGTATAAATATAAACATATACACATACACACATGCACATGTTTGCTAATTACAGGAACATACACACATACTACTACTTATCTTATCTGATATCCTATAAAAGTAGGCATCTCAAACTCAACTTGTCTAAAAAAGAATTCATTAACTCTCCTCCTTAAATGTGCTTCTTTTCTGAATATCTCAACAGCAACATTATCCTCACAGTCACTGAGGTTCGCAACTGCAATTTTAAAATTATTCTCCATCATTCTATTTATCTAATCAGTAGCCATAATCCAGTTCTATCTTTATAAAATCTCTAGAACTCCCAATTGCCCTACCTTCTCCCCTCCAAAAAGCAGAAAGAAAAATCTAAAAAAAAAAATCTCTAGAACATATCTCCTCTTTTCAAATCACACAACCCCTAAACTAGGAGAGGCCCTCATTGTTTTCTTTGACTATATTATTGCAACAATCCTACTTAGCCTCCCCTTTAAAAATTACTTGTTAGATGGATTCATCCTCTACAGAGCTGCCCAAGTGACTGAGATAAAGCATGGGTCTGATCTCATACCCATATGCATGATAAAATCCAACAGGACCTCTAGGATCAAATACAAGTCTGGTATTTAAAATTCTTTACAACATGCCCCTAATGAATCTTTATAATCTTCTTATATATTATTCCTGGCCACATAATTGGTGGCCCAGCTATATTGGTCTACTTGCTATTCTTCCAAGATGACAATTTCCCATATTTGAGTTTGTACCAGCTGTCTCCCAGGCCTGAAATACTCTCCCTCCTTATTAGTTCTTAAGCTTCTTGAATTCCTTCAAGTCTTGGATCAAGGGCCACCTTCTGTAGAAGACCCCCCTCCCAGTCTCCTACTTGCTAATAACTTCCATTCTAAGGCATCTACTTTGTTTCTTGTATTAATTTATATCTGCATTTGAATGCTAGCTCCATTTAGGCAGGAATGGTTATAATTTTTCTTCTTGCTCTCAAAACTTAGCACATAGTCAGCACTTAACAAATGCTTGATGATCAATAGAAAAGCAGTATTATTGAGACACAAGCAATGAAGAATGTAAAGAAATCAGAAAAACTGGAGTCAGAATCAAGAGAGGGCAGAGTGAGAATTCGCATTTTTTCCCAGCTCACCCAATACACCTCCTTCATAGTAACCTAGAAAACATGTTGGGGGGCGGCTAGGTGGCACAGTGAATAAAAAAGCACTGGCCCTGGAGTTGGGAGGATCTGAGTTCAAATCCGGCCTCAGACACTGAGCACAAAAAACTAGCCTTGTGACCTTGGGCAAGTCACTTAACACCAATTGACCTACCTTCCCCCTTCCAAAAAGGAAAAAAAAAAACCAAACAAATGAAAACACGTCAGACAATTCTGATAGTGAATGCAAAGAAAAAGTCATAAGAAGTTATTTTTCCAGACTAGGGCAGCTTAGGAAGATAAATAAAGAAGTCTGCAAACAATGCAGTGGGGACTTGGAGGGAGCTCTGCACAGGAACCACATCAAAAGTGGGGAACATTCTAATGCTCAGGCCTTATAAGGCTGAACTCTAGAGCAGGTAACATCAGGGCAGAAAGAGATCCCTTGAACCACCACTAGGAATGATAATGGGTGACATTTGGCAGCTCTTTAGTCTATTCAGTAGTTCTGGGACACAGCTCTAGGATGGAAAGGAGTGGGCTGGGCATGGAGCAAAGAACAGAGTTGTGTGACTCTGGGCCCAAAAGCTGAAGGAGGGCTCAGTTCTAATTTTCAGACCTGCCTTCAATGAAATAGCCAGGGTAGGAGATCAAGATCAAAGAGTAGCCAGCAGTTTGGTCCTTCCAGATCTGCAAAATTTCCTAGATGATTAGTAGTGACTAAGTCTACCAGAAGTTTACTAAAACCAAATTAAATACAATTCAACAGATCCCAAAGTGGATTAGGAGTTGGCAGAGATCTGTCCAAGGCAGTATTGAACAGTCCTTTCCTTGAACCATATAACTTCTGAAACACAAAAATTTGTAGACCTCTGTAACAAGCTCTGAAAACAGAAGGACATAAAAAGACAGAAACTCAATCCAGGCACCCCCTCCCCACTTCTTATACCTGAAAGGAACAGAGCCCAACATTAATAGTCAAAAATCAAGAAGCAGGTTGGAATAATGAGCAATCAAAAAAAAAAAGAGAGAACCCAATCATAAAGTGCTGCTATGGTGACAAGGAAGTTCAACACACACACAAAGAATAAAACAATGACTTGAAAAATCCAAAAGCAAAGGCTCAAAGAAAAATGCAGACTGGACACAAGCTGAACAAAAATTCTAAGAAGAGTTAAACAAAGAAAGTTTTTAAAAAAGCAAACAAAATTTTAAAAACAAGTACAGCAGAGTTATGCAAGAAAGTTATGAAAGTAAAATTAATAGTATGTAAAAAAGGTATAAAACATTACTAAAGAAAATATCTCTTTAAAAGTTAGAATTAATTATATGCTAAAAGAGGTAAAAACCTTAATGAAGGATATAACTCCTTAAAAATTAGAACAGGTGAAATGGAAGCTCTTGACTCCATGAAACATCAAGAAATAATAAAACAAAGTAAAAAGATGTAAAGCCAAGAACAAGCAGTTTTCCAGAGCGCTGCTGCTGTGAACAGCTTTCAAGATTCTGATTAGACACTACAGTGAACTCTCTATTTATTCAGTAACAAACTAAGATAAAACATTCACAGAAATCAAAGTACAGCATTCAGAATGTTATGGTATAACAACGTATCACTAAAATGGCCACATAGCTTTCACCAAAGTGATCACATAGTTTTAAGTAAAAGATAACATTTATTTAGTAAGTCCTTAATTCAATCACCTTTAAGGAGTCAATCCTTCTTAACTGACACAAAGTACAAAGGTCAAAGTTTCCCACACCTAGGTCACACTGTCTTAATCTCTTCAACCAAAAAGTTCTCTTTCTTCTTAATTGGAGAAGTCCTTAATTTGATCATCTAACTGTAGAGGTCCAAGTTCTCTACCCCTAAGAAATCATAATCTTCTCAGTTTGCACTAAATACCCAAGGAGAGGTTTTTCCATCTTGACTTGAGTCAGGCTTTCAGCTTCCATAGTTTCTCTTCCATGGTCCCAGATCCTGCCTGAATCTATACCATTGTTACCTGAATTCAAAGGCAGAGAGCTCTAGGTTCTTTCTCCAGCTTCTTGTGCAGTTCCTTGCCCAGTTCCTGTTCCACACTGAAGTTCACTTTGTCTGGTCCACCTCAAGTCCTTCACAGTTTCTGTTCCTGGGAAGACAAAGCTTAACAAAGCCACAATAACATTCATGCACATTGCCGGCATCCTTATCAATTCACTTTCTGCCGGTGAAATCAACTCAGACTCACCAATAAAGTCTGAGAACTCAACATAAATCATCAATATAGTTCCAGGGCCTCTGAAATCATCAGCAAGACCCTCCTCCAGGATTTCTGTAAACATACAACAAGAAAATCCTCTTTCAGGGTTTCTGAACCAGCAGCAAGGTCCCAGGGCTTCTGTAACAACAGCACTGTCCTCTAACAGCAGATAAATCTGACAAATTAACATCAAAATAGACAAAGTACCAACACCAAAGCTATGCCTTCTTCCACTTCTCTCTTCTCATTTCTCTTCTCAGTTCAGTTCTCAGTTTCTTCTCTCTATCCAGCAGTAGCAGCCCAGCCTCCAGATGCTGGCTCCAAGCAGTTCTGACCTCTCTCAGCCTGGGGCATTTCCATATATATATATATATATATGGTATTGGCTCCTCCCTGTTCTACCCCTTCCTGTTACATCAACAAGTCCATCCCACTGGGGATTCCCAAGTTCTGGGTCTTAACATTTGATACAATCATTAACTTGGAACAAGGTGCTAAGTACCTGTTTGACTGCAAACTATAGGGGGTAGGAAGATCTTCAAATTCCTATTACCATTACAAAAGACTGAATAGAAGAATATGAAATATTTCATATGGAACACAACTGACCTTCAAAACAGATCGAGGAGAAATAATTTAAGAATCACTGGACTATCTGAAAACCATGAAAAAAAAATATATATGTATGTGTGTGTGTAAAAGATTCTAGATATACTATTTTAAGATATAAAGGAAAGCTATTCAGATATCCTGGAATTGCAGGGCAAAGCAAAAACTGAAAGAATCAACTTATTATGTTTTGAAAGAAATTTCCAAATGAAAACTCCCACAAATGTCATAAGCCCAAATCCAGAACTCCCTAGTCAAGGACAGAATGCTGCTAGTAGCTAGACAGAAAGAACTGAAGTACTGAGGATCACAGTAAGGATCACACAAAATTTAACAGTCACCTGTACAGGAAGAGAGGGCTTGAAATAAGATCTTTTAGAAGGTGAAGGATGTTGGATTACAGTCAAGAATAACCTATCTAGCAGAATTTGAGTATAGGAATATACTCAAATAGGAATATAGGTGAAATGTACATTTAATGAAAGAGAAGATATTCAAGCATTTCCAATTAAAATATTCAGAGCTGAACAGAAAATATGACATTCAAACACAGGACAAAAGAGAAGCATAAAAAGACAAACATGAAGGAGAAATCAAAAAAGACTAAACAAGGTTAAACTGTTTACAGCCTTATATGGTGAAAGGATACATTTATTATCACAAGATATCTTACACAAAGTTTAATTATGACAGAGGGCCTAGTCTGGTTCATTATGTTGGGATGATCTCAAAAAAGTAGAAGTGGAGAAGAGGAACCTGAGGACTAGGTTTAGGGATAGGAAGAATGAAGAAGATTATCTTCCATAAATGCGACCACCAAGAAAGAATTTATACAATGAAGGTGGCAGGCGGGTGAAGAGAGCAACATTTTAACATCGCTCTTATCTCAACCTCACTCTTAACCTCAAAGGACTGAAGAATGAACATGTACATACACTTGGGCACAGAAATTCATCTTATCCAACAAAGAAGTAGGAAAGAAAGGGGTTAACAGAAAGGGGAGTAGAGTAGAAATAAAACAGAGGGTAGATAAAGGGAAACTAGTCAAAAGCAAAACAAACTATTGAGGAGGGGAAAAAGGGAAAGCTAAGTATAAGAGAATAGGATGGGGGGAAATACATAGTTAGCAATCATAACTTTGAATGTGAATGAGAAGAACACAATCATAGAATGGAAGAGGCTAACAGAATGAATTGGAAACCAGAATTAGCAATATGATGTTTACAGAAAAAGACTCTAAAACAGAAAGGTGCAAATAAGGGTTAAACTAAGGAATTAAAATATTACCTATTTTCTTCAACTAAAGAAAAAAAGGTAGGGGTGGCAATCATGATCTCATAAAAAGCAAAAGCTAAAAGAGAACTGATTAAAAGAGATAAAACAAGGAAATTATGTTTTGTTAAAAGGTATATAAGCAATGAATTAATATCAATATAGAACGTTTTTCATCATGTGGCAAAACATTCAAATTTTTAAAGGAAAAGTTAAATGAATTATAGCAGGAAATAGACAGTAAAGATTTATTAGCACAGGACCTCAATTTACCCTTTTCAGATCTTACCAAGTAATAAACAAGAAATTACAGAGATGAACAGAATTTTGGAAAAGTTAACACCTCTAGAGAATATGAATAGGAACAGAAAGAAATACCTTTCTCATACGTGCAAGGTACCTTCACAAAAACTGACAATGTATTAGGTCATAAAACCTCACAAAAATGCAGAAAAGTAGAAACATTAAATGACTGATTTTTTACCACAATGCAATAAAATTACAAGAGTATTTGAAGCACAGATTAAAAATTGAGAACTAAATAAAAAGTAAAAAATATCAAGGGAATGAATGAAAAAATGGAAAGGAAGTGGATCTAATAGTACATCTCAATTATACAACAACTGAAATCATCACAATATTTTGCTACTGGATAAGACATAAAGAAGCTGATTAATGGAACAGGTTAGGTACACAGTAAACAGAAGCAAAGGACCAAAATAATCTAGTATTGGATAAATCAAAAGATCCCAGGTACTGGGAAAAGAACTCACTATCAGACAAAAATCTGTAAAAACTAGGAAGTACAGGTATCCCTTAGTGACCTCCCCATCAGTTTTGATATATTGTGAGTCAATATTAAAAATCAAGTGGGAAATTTGGGGGAATTTTGTACAAACCACAGATGACACATGAAGCACAACAGATGACACAGAAAAATTTTAGGAACTCAGAAATACATAAAATATATGTATGATACAATATGATATTAACATATTTATCTTTTAATACCATAATAATTCAGACTTCTGCTCTGGTACAAAGGAAGGGCCAAAAAATTTTGTGCAGATCTTATAGAATGCAGGAACACTGTACCCTAGTGTCTGTGATGTGGAAGATGGATAGCGAAAGAGTACATAAACAAGACAGAGATTCAGAGGTTCATTCAGTCTAAAGGGATAATTTTGATCATATAAAATTAAAAATTGTTGAACAAATGAATGCAAATAAAATTAAAACAGGAAACTAGAGAAAATATATGTTTCTCTGAGAAAGGTCTCATTTCTAAAATATAAAGAGAATAAAGTCTTGTTTATAGAAATAAGAAATATTCCATAATTGATAAATGATCAAAGATTATAAATAAGCAGTTTTAAGGGGAAGAAATCAAAGCAATAAAAACCCATAAGAAAAATGCTCTAAATCACTGATATTCAGAGAATGAAAATCAAAACATCCCTGAGGTACCACACCTCACTCATCAGATTGGCTGAGATGACAAAAAAAAAAAAATCACAAATGCTGTTGGGGATGTGGGAAAAGGTAACCTAATATACTGCTAGTAGAGCTGTGTACTTCTTTACTGTGAAAAATAATTGGGAAAGATATTAAATTGTGTATACTCTTTGATCAAGCAACACTTCTACTAGGGCTATACCTCAAAGAGATGAAAGAAAGAAAAGAAAGTAAGGAAGAAGGAATGAAAGAATGAAAAAAGAAAAAAGAAAGAAAGAAAAACATATAGCAACTTTATGGGGGGCACAGGGGGTTGGCAAAGAACTGGAAATGGAGGGGATAATCAATCGCAAAATGGCTAAACAAGTTACAGTATATGACTGGGTGGAATACTATTGTACTGTAAGAAATGTTAAATGAAATATTTTTAGAAAAAATAACAACCTGGGAAGACTCATATGAATTGATACAGAATAAAGTGAGCAGAACTAAGAGAACAATCTTTACAGTAACAGTAACTTTGTTCAACACAATAACCCACAAAAATTCCAAAGGATTCATACTTAAACATTCTATTTTTCTCCAGAGAGAAAACTGATGGATTCAGATCATAGCACATTTTTTCCTCTTTATTTCTTTTTCTGGTTTTTGCCTCAAAACAACAACAACAACATAACTAATGTGCACATTTATTTCACATGACTATAAATATTTGTAATGGGTTTTGTTTTCCTTTGTCTTTTCTTGTCTCAATAGGTGATGGAAGTGGGAGAGGAAGGGAAAGAATTTGGATAGGTAAACAAAAAAAATTGTCTGTTAGAAAAAAAAAATCAGAAAAGCTCAAGGATGACTGTTATAACTAAAGCAGAACAAAATATATAGATTTAGACAATGATCAGGAAAATCAAAATGGAAACAACAATCAAAGACTTCAGAAATCTGATCAATGTAGTGAGCAGTTATGACTTCAGAGGACTGATAGTGAAGCTTGCCTCCTAAATTTCTGCACAGAGGTGGTAGACTACTGCTGCAAAAGAAAGGGTATGTTTTCAGACATGGTACAAGACAGTTCTGAGAGGGGAGGGCAATGTGATGTAAAAGGGAATGAATATCAGTAAAACACATTTTTAAATCTACTAGATATTCCCATTTTATAAAAACAGTCTCAATTTCATTCCTTTTTTCTTGACTTATAATACCAGTTATCAGTTGACAGAACCCAATAAGTTTCATAAACATGGGCATCTGTTAGTCTGATCACTTTAAGTGGCTAAGAATAGTGGATTTGTATGCATTGGCCATATAAGCTACATTACTTACTCCTCTTTTTAACCTATGTGATTTTACCAAATTTCATCTTAATATGTGTGTGTTTACACACACACACACACACACACACACACACATACATTTTTGAAAATCCATGTAGGTAAAAGAAAAAATATAATTTCTATAGACACAAATTCATTCTTTATGTAGCTAAGTGAAAAATGAAACAAAGAAAAAAGTTAAAAAACAAGAACTTGTCCAAGTTAAACATTTTAACAGAATCTAAAATATCTTTTAAAACTATATATGAATGATTAATTAAAAAAAATCTATCACGCTATTTTCATTGGCCTAAGCATAGATTAAGAAACTTATTACTGTCAAAACTTTTATTTTTCACTTCCTTATAACTTTCTCTTTGGAAAATGTCTGATGCTTAGTCACCATCCAAATATGATTTTTTAAAGGAGTGAAGGCAGTTAGCTATTTTTGTGTTATGCAAGTAGGAAAAAAAAAGATAAATGAGTATTCCTTTTTAAGTAGTAATTTGATTTTTCTGCTTATTCATTATAAAAAGAAAACTTCATTCTTACATTTCACATTTGCTATATAAAAAATGTTCTTCATTGAAGATTGTTGAAAGTCTAAAAGATGTTTTATTCACTAGTAAGACTTAGAAGAAAAGAATGATTATGAGCTATCTATATACAATGTTTTATTTTCATTACTTACTATGAACATGAAAGAATGTTGTACCTCCTTAGAAATCCAAGAGGGAATGGCAAGACCCTGAATACTTACAGCAGGAGTGGGGAACCTGTGGCTGTGAGGCCAGATGTGACCCTCTAAGGTCTTCAAGTTTGGATTCAAAGGGCCATACTTGCAGTTCTAGAAGGCCACATATGGCCTCAAGGCCATCAGTTACCCACCCCTGACTTAAAGTATAGCTACTAAACTTTTCTGTGATGTTCCTGCTTCAGATTCTTTTGAAATCACCTAAAGTAATTGAAATGTCAGCTGGTTCAAAATATCTACTGAAATCACAATATGTGAAGAAAATAGAGGGTATTACAAAGATATGAACTATTTACCTCAAGAGAAAAATCTCTTGATGGGAAAGGCTTGAAATAATAAGAGCTCATTCAACTGGCATTGCAGTGAATGAAGTGAGATATTCTACATCAATATAATTTTACCTAACACTTTATTTGCAAAAATAAATGTTCTGGTTTTAAAATCATGATGGAAATTAATTGTGCTATTTTACCCCAAATCTTTTCTCTCACAACTTCTCTTTCAGTTAATGGCACTGCCATCCTCTCTGAATCATGTTTGCTGAAAAAGGTGTATTTTACTCTTTTACCTGCCTAACTTTACACATCCAATTAGCTGCCAAATCCTTTCTATTCTACAGTACACTAGCTCTCATGTTTTCTATCTTCTACTTCCATTTCATAGTCTGTTCAAATGTGAGTTATTTATCTTATTGGAACTAGAACTTCCTAAGTAGCCTTCCTGTCTTTGACTAGTTCTTCACACCACACACTGCTTGAGTAATATATTCATAATCTGCTCTCAGATAACTTTACTCCTTTAAAAATGCTTTTCAGTAACTCCTCAGTGAGATTAATTAGAGAAAGTATAAATTTCTTTTTCTTTCATTAAATACCTTCTATAGGCTGTCTGAATTCTAATTTTCCACCTCTATTGCTCAAATTTTGTCACATGCCTAAAATCTGAATTAGAAATCAATTGATATTTCTTCCAAGAAGCCATACTTAATTTGATATTAACCATCCTCTTCTAACCACCAGTCACCACTGCGGCCAGGTCAGAGTTCTTTTTCCTTTCTCAAATTGCTCATATCATTCTACCCTGACTTCTCCTCTCTGTTTTGGGTCTCAGATATTGCTATTTGTCCTCTACTACACCATAAACTATACAGAGCAGGTTATGTATCTTAGCCGGATTTTTATCCACAGAGGTTAGCATAACTGACTTATAATAATTCAGCCTAATTTGGTAGGTAGTTTGATTGCTTACAGATTCTTATACTTATGCTTCATGATGAAACAGAGATGACTAAGCACTTGGATTCTCCAAAGAGTGAAATGACATGAAAGTTCTTCTGTGCCAGGGAGGTATTAAGTATGATCCAAGAGAGAGACAACGTAGGCTTCCTGAAGAGAATCTTTTTTAAGCACAGAGGTGCATTACTAGGAGATGGGTTACTAGGTAATGAATTTCTTTCTCCATGACAACCCAAGAAGCAAAGACAAAGTCGAGATCTTGTACTGCACCACCCTGTCTACTTCTTTTGTATCACACTTGCTCCAGTGTCATGACAAGGAAAATGGGGGAAGAGGCTTCTTAGAATTTCTGAGTTCTTAGGTAGTTTGTAAACATAGCTGTTGGTACTCTAATCATAAGAACTTTATCTAAAGCCCAATTACTGGACAGAAGAACCAAGTGCTATCTTGACAGTTAAGGGAAAAAGAAAACAAAGTTAAAACGAAGGATGAGTTATAAGTCTCTATTAGAGGCGAATGAAGGAGTTGGAGAAACTGGTTTTATGTGTATGCTAAAGAAAAAGGACTAGAAACACTAGATCAATTTATAGTGTAATGGTCATGATGAGATTTGTTTAAATTAAAAAAAAAAAACAAAAGAAACACCACCACCCAGAAGTTAGTTGTTGCAGAGGATGAACATGTTTTTTTTTTTTAATTCTAAGAAGAATGATCAGGACTTGCTAATAAAAGTTAACATGTTCTATGACAAAATGTCCCATGACTAACAAGACCAGAAAATCAGATTCTCCCCCACCCCAGTTGCCATTTACTCACTAAAGACTCTAAATAAAAGGAATTATGTAGTAAAACAATTACATCTGTGTCCTAGGGAAAAAAAAAACCCTAAGAAAGTAGCAATTTAAGGAAAGGTGGAAAAACTCATTCTTAGCACTTAGGATGCATCCATCCCCTCACTTCTGCCCCAGGTGCTATACTCCCTCAGAGAACAGAACATTCTCTCACTCCACTGATCTGGGAACAATGGACAATTTGCCTGCTGCAGCTGAGCTCTCTGCTGGTCCACCCTGCTCTTACCCTAAACCCAGTCTCATAATACAACCAGCAGTAGATCTTAATTCTGCCTAGCCAGCTAAGAAGTGGAAGAAGTACAAGAGAGCAGGACCATGATATAGGCAGGAGAGAGAACGTGGTTAGGAAGGACAGTAGTGCATAGGATTTCATTAGCTGTGGAGAAAAGGGAACCAGCATGCAAGTGAGGACAATCTTCTCCCACAATGAGTTGGGAAAAGAGGTGGGGAAAAAATGAATCCCTCAACATGGGAAGAGACTGAGAAAGATCTGAGGCCTACTTCCAGGGTAAACACAAGGTATAAGACAATGAAAAACAGGAAAAGTAAGACTAAAATGACCAAAATTTCTGGAGGAAGGAAACTGTCAAAAACAAGCAGATAGGGGGCAGCTAGGTGGCACAGTGAATAGAGCACCATCCCTGGAGTCAGGAGGACCTGAGTTCAAATCCGGCCTCAGACACTTAACACTTACTAGCCATGTGACCTTGCACAAGTCACTTAACCCCAATTGCCCTGCCCCCCCTCCAAAACAAAGCAAAGCAAAACAAAAAGAACCAAGAAGATGAATCCACAGGTATACCACTAAAATTATAAGAAGATGAATACTGTGACATCTAATAAACTGCAACATTTCTGAAGAAATTTTGAAAGGAAAAGGAAATGGAAATGATACCCGATAAAAGAGAAATTGTATATATTCACATGAGAACATGGAACCACACATAGCAAGACTTTCCAGAAAGGCTCAAGAGAGAAATGAGAAACTTGAGGGGAAAGTTTTGATAGAAACAAATAGCAAAATTTAAAACTTCATTGTAGAAATAATTAGCAAAATAGAAAAACTTGAATGCATGATAGCAAGTTTCTCCAAAGAAGGGAGGGAAGAGATTGGTAATACAAATATAATGAAGTAAAGGACAATTTAGAAAAAGAATACAAAAATAATTAATATAAGAAATAATTTGTAGAGGCTAGGTGGCACAGTGAATAGAGCACTAGCCCTGGAGTCAGGAGGACCTGAGTTCAAATATGACCTCAGACACCCGACACACTTACTACTAGCTGTGTGACTTTGGGCAAGTCACTTAACCCCAATTGCTCTCCAAAAAGCAACAACAACAACAAAAGAAATAATCTCTATACAAGCAAAACACTGTACCTCTGAGATGAGATGCACAGAGATAACTTAAGGGTCAAGAGCTTCCAAGAACTTGAAAAGCCAAAAAATATGATAAGCATAATGCAAGAAATAATACAATAAAACTGTCTAGAACTTATGAATGCAGGAAATAAGACACCAATTGAAAGGATCCACAATTTGCCTTGAGAAAATTTTCTCTAAATGAAACTTCGATTCACACAGTAGTTAAATTTCACAATTCTAATAACATTAAATTTGACAAGCAATCAGGAGAAACACCTACAAATATGAAAGAAAGAAAAATTGTTTTAACATGTTACTATTCTGCAAACACTAGAAATCATGATAGGAAAATGAATAATATATTCTGAAAAGTAAAGAAACTCAAGATGCAATGTGAAATGATATCTGCCAAAAACCTGAGCCTAATAATTATCAATGGGAAAAAAATAACATGGATGATTAGTAAAACAGAGGCATTTGAAGCATTCCTACAGGGGAAAAAATAACAAACATAAGTAGATTATTTGATAATAAATAAAATAAATTGATGCATCTTTTGATCCTATTAAAAGGGGAAAAAACTAGAAATAAAACTATGGGGTTAAACATGATTTAACAATAAAGGGAGAACTGGGAAATTTCTTATAAAAAGTAACTAAAGGGATAATGTTAAAAGGGAAACTTAAAAGAAATAAATGACAGTGAAGAAGCCGGTCTGAAATAACATGGTAGGACTAGAGTGACAAGTGAAATACTGAAATCAAGTGTATAGTACACAATGAAGGGAATATAACTTCTGTATATTTTCAGTAAGGAGTGAGGCTACAAGATAAACAGGGTATCATTATTCTTTATTTTTTTAAGACCATTTTTAACTCAATTGATAAAAAGTATTTTGTGTTCTTGGCAAACTGAGTCTGAAATATTTTATAATTATTTAGAATGAGATTTCCTTTACAATTATTGTTCTTGTATTTTATTATCATATAGAAAAACTGTTGATTTTTGGGGCATATTTTAGAACCTGAAACTTTTCTGAAATTATTAACTCTCTCAATTAGTATCTTGCAGATTCCCTAGGATATTGTAAGTAAACTTAGCAACTGGGGATAGATTTATATTTTATTTGCCTACCTTTACACCTTTAATTTCTTTGTCTTTCTTATTCTTATAGCTAGCATTTCTAGAACTATACCAAATAATAGTAGGCATAATTAGGATTCTTGCTTTGTGACTGTACCAGTTGGGCAATGTTTCAGTGCATCCCCATTTCAAATGATGCCTGCTTTTGATTCTAGAGAGATAAATTTATGATATTAAAAACAGATCCCTTTATGCCTATACTATTTAGGTTTTTTTTTTTAAACATAAATGAGGGTTGTAACTTGACAAAGACTTTTTCTTTACCAAATGAGATAACCAAATGGTATGGAATGTTCCTTCTTAATATTATTATGACATTTTGTTTTTATAATGCTGATCTTTTCATGTTTGGTCTAAATATAACTTCGTCATAATGATTTACTGAATACATCGCTGTCATCTGTCAGAATTTTATTAAAAAATTCAGGCCAATATTCATTAAAATGTTACTTTTTAGGTATTATATTTAGGCATTACGATTATATTTGTGTTGTAAATGGAGTATGGGAGAGTACTTTAGTAAAGCTCAAAGTAAAGAATCATTGTGTGACTCAGGACCAAAAGCTTTTGCTTTGGTAGAACCTTCACAAGATTTTATTTCCTTATCTGATACTAGATCACTCAGTTGTTTTTTTTTTTTAACAAATTGGTCATTTTATATATTTGAAGATATTTCTCTATTCCTTTTGTGTTCTTAATAGGGTCAGCATATAAATGTATATATGTTCTGAAAATTTTATTTTTTTATTTCTTCTGGTTCTGTTGTGATATACCTTGCTAACATGCTATTTTCTTTTTTGAAAAATATATTTTTGTCTTTATTAATTTGTTTGTTTACTTTTAGTTTACTATATTAAGTTCCACAATCCCCTGAGTTTCTCCTACTGCTGTTGGAGTTGTTGGAAACTATTTTCAGGCTGGGTGTATGTGTGTATGTGCGTGTGTGTGCGTGTGTATGCAGTAGGTTGCTTTTTGTAAGCAACAGATTGCCATAATCTGCTATTCTTTCGTGTTATTGGATTATTTAATCCATTCACATTTGAAGTTATGACAGATTTATATCATCTTCCATTTGTTTGTAATTTTTTAATGAATTAGGATTCTTTTGTTCCTTTTCACATATACCTCTTACAAAAATTGACCATATTTTAAAGCATGGGAAAACTGCAAGTAAATGCATGAAATCTGAAATTTTAAACGTACCCAATAAAGACAAAGGATAAAAGTATAATCAGTTCAGTGAGCACAAATAAAAGTCACACATATAAAGGAAGATAATAAAGAAATCTTAACAAGCAAGTTAAAAATAAATTATAGAACAAAAAGTTTTTTCAGTAAAGATGACAACAATGAAATGACATATCAATAATTTTTGGATGAAGCCAATGCAATCCTTGAGGGAAATTTTATACTGCTAAACGCTTTTTCTTTTGCTTTTTGGAGGGGGGGTGGCAAGGCAATTGCGGTTAAGTGACTTGCCCAAGGCCACACAGCTAGTAAGTGTCAAGTGTCTGAGGCCACATATGAACTCAGGTCCTCTTGACTCTAGGCTCAGTGAGCCACCTAGCCACTTTCAACAACAAAAGAGTTTGGGAAATACAAATGAACAAGTTGGGCATACAACAGAAAAAAAACCATCTAGAAAATCAACAAATAATAAGAACTCCAACAGAAATTTCATAAATCAAAAAGACTAACAAAATTGAAAGTAAGATGAAAATATTGGCTTCAAAAATGTAATTAATAAAACTAGGACTTAGCAAAAATACAATAAAACAGCTAAACCATTAGGTAATATATTTTTTTCAAAAGATAAATTCAATTCCCGATATTACAAATAAAACAGCAGCTCACAATAATTCATAAAGACAATTAATAGAAACTATTTAGTCCAATTAAATGACAATAAAGCTGACAATCTAAATGAAATGGCTGAATATTTACAATCATTCAAAATTTTAGATTATTAGAACAAGAAACTGAGAACTTAAATAACAACCTCAAAAAAAAAAGAAATTAAATTAGACATCAAAGGACTATGAAAGAAAAAAAATGCCTTGAGATCAGAGGGATTTTACTATGTTTTTTAATCAATATTCAAAGAACAGTTCATTCTAGTGTATCTGAAAATAAAGAATGAGTCTTATCAAATTTCTTCTATTATGCAAATATAGTCTTGATACCGAAACCAAGGAGAGTAAAAATGGAGAAAGAAAACAATAGACTAACATCCAAAATAAAACTTGGATCAAAAAATTTGAATAAAGTATTAGCAAATAGACAAAATATATCAAAAGGATTATACATTATTATCATCAAGCTGAATTTATATATAAGGACAGTTGATTGGTTCAATATTAGGAAAACTACAAATATAATAAGACCATATTAATAACAAGAACAATAAAATCCATATGCTTACAAAAACAGATGCAGAAAAAAGTTTTTAGCACAATAGAAAACCCATTCCTGTTAAAAATTATAAAACACAGCAATAAATGAACCTTTCCTCAATATGATTAACAGTAAGGAAAATCAGCATTATAGCTAATGGGGATAAACTAGAGATCCTTTTTCCATAAAGATCATAGCTGCCTATTATCCTCACTAATATCTAAAATAAAGCTGGAATGCTAGCTACCGTAATAGCATAAGAAAGAGAAATAGAAGAAATAAGCATAAGCCAAGAGGAAATAAAATGATCACTTTTTTGCAGATAACAGAAAATGCTAGTCAATTAAAATTTAACTGACACAACTTCAGTAAATTTAAAATACTTGGAAATCTATCTCCTAAGACATTCAAAAGAACTCTATGAAGACAACAAAATAATAATAATAAAATAAAGAGCTAAATAATTGGAGAAATATTAATGTTCAAGGAGAGGGTGAATCAATATAAAATATTGAATATATACAAATGTAAATATAAAATATATATATGTATATATAAAATATAAAAAAATGACAATGTTGTTCAGTTGTTTCAGTCATATCCAACTCTCTGTGATCCCATTTGGGGTTTTCTTGGCAAAGATAATGGAATGGTTTGCCATTTCCTTCTTCAGTTCATTTTATGGATGAGGAAACTAAGGCAAACAGGGATAAATTACTTGCCCAGGGTCACACAGCTAGTAAGTGTCTGAGGCCAGATCCGAACTCAGGAATATAAGTCTTCCTGGCTCCAGGCCCCTGCTGCCACCCAGCTGTCCCATCTACCTCTCCAAATTACAATATTACCTAAATTTACTTATTCTATCCAATAACAAACTAGCAAATGGTAACTTTATAGAGCTAGTATGCTATAACAAATAAATTACAGGAATAAAGAAGACATTTCTTCCAGATTTATGGTCAGGGAAAGAGTTCATGATCAAAAAAATAAAAATTTATTTTAATATAAAAGTTAAAAGTTCCTGCATCACATACACAAAAACATGTAGCTAAAATTAGAGGGAAAAGATAAGTGGGAAAAATGGTTTTACAGCATTTCTCTGATAAGTTCTCATTTGCAAATATATAAGGACTTGACTAAAATTTATGAGAATGTGAGCCATTCCTTAGTTTAAAGGATCATGAAGAGGATGGAAGAAACCCAAGCCATCAATAACCAAATGAAAAAATGTTCTAAGTCACTAATAATTAGAGAAATGCAAGTTAAAATAACTCTGATATTCTAACTTCACATTTATCTGACTGGCAAAGGTAACAAAAAAATTACCAATGTTAGAGGGGTTTCAGGAAAACAAGAATATAAACTCTTGGTGGAGCTCTTAATTGATCTGGCCATTGTTCAAAGCAATTTGGAACTATGCCTCTTAAGTCACTACACTGTATATGCCCTTTGACCCAGTGATACTACTATTTGACAAATACCTGAAAGAGATTGAATAAAGAGGAAAGGGACCCATATGTAGGGGAAAGGGGAATGGAATAAGGATTTCTATGTTACCTACTATATGACTGGCACTATGCTAAATGTTTTTTCAAATATTTGGGCATCACGACAGCCCAGTAAGATAGGCGTTATTATCCCCAATTTTTTTTTTTTAAGTTGAGGAAACTAAGGCAAAAAGACGTTAAGTGATTTGTCTATGGTCACACAGCTAAGCAAGTGACCAGGGCAAGATTTTAGTTCAGGACATCCTAACTCTAGGGCTAACACCCTACCCCTCTGTGCCATCAACTAATTTGTGTATATGTGCCAAATGCAGCTCTTTTTACAGGTAACAAATAACTAGAAAATAAGAAGATGTCCATCAACTGAAGAATGGCTGAATGAACTATGTTATATGAATGTAAAAGAATATTATTTTGGTATAAACAACTGAAAGGGTATACCGGTATGCACTTTTAGTTAGTGTAAAGGGAGCAGAAGCAGAACAATTTATAATATTTTAAAAATACAAACCACTTAGGAAGGCTTAAAGATAAACACAATAACTAGATATAATCCCATGAGATTCATGATAAAACATACTATACCTACCTCTTTGATAAGAGTGGACTGAGGGGCAGCCAGGTAGTACAAGTAAGAGCACCGGCCCCGGTGTCGGGATGACCTGGGGATCAAATCCGGGCTCAGACACTTAACACCCACCCAGAAACACACACACACACACACACACACATATAGCTTGTCCTTATTTTTCAACAAAGGGAGCAGGTACAAGGAAGGAAAATGTATTTGTAAAAATAAGAGTAAGTTAAATTTTTTAAAATCATAGAAATAATGAATTATGTGGAAGAAAATGATTATGAAACAACAGTCGAGTTTCTGGAATTCGCCAAAAATTTTCCTCAAAAAAAAAATGAATCCCTACAAACATGCATTAATAAAATAGAAAAAGTGAGGATTAAAGAACTGAATATAATATTAAAAAATAGAAAATAAACAAATTTAAAATAAGCACAAAAGTGAAGCTACCAAAATTGGAGGAGAAATAGATAAATTTGGAATCAAAATGATAATAAAAACTACAAGCTGCTTTTCTGAAATGAAAACAAAATTGATAAACCCATAGTCAACCAATCTAACTAAAAGAGAGAGAACAGAAAATCCAATTAATATAAGAGCACGTTAACAAGGTAAAATTATAACAAAAACATAAAAAAGGAATTATAAGAACCTAATATACACAGAAGCCAACAAAACTGAGCACACAAAAAATATCAAGGATTACATTCAAAAATATATACTAAGCCAGAGTAATAAAAGACTTAATACAGATCTTAAACAATGCAACTAAGAAAAGTAAAAGAACTAAATGTTTAAAGGATCTAACAAGGGGGAGATAGGAAGAACACCTCCTAATTTTATGGGAAAAATTTTTTTACCATACTTTTAAGGAAGAATTAGTACTAATACTACAGAAATTATTCTCAAATATTGAGAAACTAATCTATGTGAATCCTTTCATGAGACAAATAAACCATAATACCCAAACAAGGGAAAGATAAGGCAAAGGAGAACTATAGACCAATGTAGATGTATATTGATTCAAAAATTTTAAATAAATTCTGTCAAAAAGATTACAGCAATGTATCCAATAAATCATTTGTTATGACAATGTTAGATTTAGAACAGGAATGCAAAGAAGTATTAGTATTATGAAAAATATTGTCAAAACATTTTAAAAGCATAAAAACCACATGATTATCAAATAGTTGCAGAAAAAGACTCTGCCCAAGTACAACTCTCAAACCTAAAAATCCTATGAAATCTAGGCATAGTGGGACCTTTTTTTTTTTTTAATTATTAACAGTGGCAGCTAGGTGGTGCAGTGAATAGAGGATGGGTCCTGAAGTCAGGAGGACCTGAGTTCAAATCTGGATCAAACCCCAACTGCCCCTCCAAAAAGCAAAAAGAAAAAAAAATTATTAACAGTATCTCCTGAAAAACAAAAGGAAGCATCATGTGGAAATGGGATTAACTTAGAATACAAAAACAAGCAGTTGAAAAGAAGATCTATCAAAGCAAAGATCAGTTAAAGTGACTATAACAGAGTATAGGTACCACATTTAGACTCTGCAGTCTTTGAAACGAAAGCAAAATTTATAAAATTGTATTGCATGAAGCAGGAGAAATAGTATTAAGGAAAATCAAGATGGCTGGACCAGAACAAGTATACACGGAGGAGGTACATACTAGAGTGATGACCCAGTTTGGAGAGCATTGAGGGATCATTTTTCAAGGTAAGTGAAACAAAGAATGATACCACTAAACAATATCACTTAGTTTTTTTTTTTAAAGTAATGTGCTATTTCTCTGCAAAAAAAAAAAAAAAGGTGATGGAGGAAGTGTGCAATTGCCAAATAATTCTTTCCCATCTCAACAAGACAATTATTAGAATAATGCACGTATATATGAAGATGCTCCTTAGAAAGGGCATGGGCAGACTATTATAATGAATATTTTGCAGAAAATCTTGAGTAATAAAGCTGAATGAAAGTAGTTGAGAATACAGAATGCCACTCCGATAGAAAAAATGCCACCGTGGGGAATCGACCTACTCTCCTTTTATTTTCTCCCTGTTTTGGCCTTAGGAATGCTGGGTGGCACAAAGAACCACCATCACTGAGGATGCTCTATTCGCTTGCTTTCCCCCTTTATTTAGTGGGCTTGCCCGTTCAAAGGACTTGGATGAAACAGGAATCAGCAACTCCATTCCTTCTGTTGTGATAGAGGACCAAGAGACCTTACTATCATGTCTGGCTTCAATGGTCTGTTTCTCTTCCCCCTGTAATCTTAGCTATTTATGTAATCAAAGAACCTCTGGGGTTTGCTATCCAGACTTCTGATACACCCTAAAAGCTTTTGGTCATTCCATGCCCCTGGTAGCTGAATTTTTTTTTTAATTGTTATCTCCCACAATTAGAATGTGAGTACCTCATTAGCAGGGACTGTCTCAATTTGGCTATTTATATTCATAAAACTTAAGTCTTGGTACATAATGAAGACTTAATAAATACATTTCATTAATTTATTCACCATGAAAAAGCTTTCAATTTAGGAAAGCAAATGGCTCCAAAAAGTCTTCACCTAACAAGATATCTACCATGTATTTATTAAAATTCCATAAAATTATTTAAAAAAATGTAATAACAAAGATGGTATTGTTAGACATATGAAGCTATAATTGTCTACAAAGTATTTTCCATTGATAAGGAGGGCAGTTAACACAGGGTTTAAGTGAAAAGATAAATTCTCTATAGATGGTAGTCTTCCAGTGTTTCTGCTTGAAGATGAAATGTACTTCTTATATCAAAACCAAGAAAATCATAGCCTCTTTAATGAAATCCATACCCATCCAAGAAAAGTTAGTTCACTAATGTACATAGGAAAAATCAAATGTATTAAAAAAATAGCTATGCTATGCCATCTAATCTAATGGATTACCAACTAATAAGGCCCACTAATATATATATGTAATCTGTACAACAACTGAGGATGGCTAGTGATCTGGGCCTACAACTGAATAGGATGAAGACCATCGGAAACTATTCTGCTCTTTAATTGCCTCAAGCTTTTCCCTGAAACAAAAGCCCATCTTTTGAATCAATAATCTTCCAGTGAAATGATATGGTTTAATGCCTTTAAGAATTAAAATTAAAAGTTACCCAAAGGACACTGGTGATTCAAGGGAGAAGTGAATAAATGGCACTGTTACAACAACAAAAAATTACAATAGAGAAGTAATATGAAATGTATCATAACAGAAACATTATAGGAGAATGTGCTCTAGTCATGTAGGAAAAACAACAGATAATGTATGCTCCATGGATGTACATGCAATGTTAAGATACCAAGAGAAAGGTTCTTTGAACATTGGGTGGACCCCTTGGGAAATAATTATGGGATGATATGTATAAGAGTTATACCAGTTGAGAAAATTTGCATGAGTTGTGATCCCACAAAATTGTGGGAAAGCCACAATAATGACATCAAAGAGCATCAGAATAGGGGTGGCTAGGTGGCACAGTGAATAGAGCACCGGCCCTGGAGTCAGGAGGACCTAAGTTCAAATCCAGCCTCAGACACTTAACACAAAAATTAGCAGTGTGACCTTGGGCAAGTCACTTAACCCCAATTGCCCTCGCAAAAAAAAAAAAAGAGTATCAGAATATCTTTTATTCTTTATCTCATTCATTGGGGAATGGTTAATCAAGTTGTGATATACGAATGAAATGCATTATTATTGTGCTGAAAGAAACAATGAATATGATGAATTCAGAGAAGGGTAACACTTATTAACACTTATTAGAACTTATAAAAAGTAAAGTAAGAAGACTGAGGAAAACAATATTCAGTCACTTCAAAAATACAAACAGAAAAGAACAAAAAGATAAAAAAAAAAGAATGCTGGCCTTTCCCCTCAAATTTTTTCAGTTTTACTAAACTGTTGCCTTCTCTCCTATCCCTCTCATTCCTGATGGAGAGAAAAGAATATTGGGAAATGCTTGTGATGTAAAAACAAGAGACAGGAAGTATATATATGTTAAAAACACAAAAATCAATATACTTATTGAAATAAAAAGATTTACATTCAGGGTTACAATATTTACATTCCTGTTGCTTAGAGATTATTTCATTACTTAAGGTGATCATTATGATCATTATATCTCATAGTTGCTTAAGAAGCCCCTTTCAATTATAAAATTCTATGACTAAGATTCTCTGGAGGCAGTAACACATACAGTACAGTGAATCTATCTGTGACAGAATGAGGGGATTCTAAGAGTCTACACCAAATGGTCAATCACTGGGATCATGGACATTTTTAATTCTTATTTTTTTAAAGCTTATTTTATTGATGACTTTTGTCTTAGTATTGGTCATTTAAATATTCTCTTTCACTTTTTAGTGAAGATTTTAATAATAGTGAGTAAAAGCAACAAAGCATGTATTAAATGCATACAATATTCCAGGCACTGTTCTAAAGTTATAGGGATGCAAATACATGAGGAAAAGAAAAAGCAAGGGGCGGCTAGGTGGCACAGTGAGTAAAGCGCCGGCCCCAGAGTCAGGAGGACCCAATTTTGTTTCTGGCCTCAGACACTTAAAATACCCACACAAAAAAACTACATGTAACCCTGGGCAAGTTCCTTAACACCAATTGCCCTCCAAAAGGCAAAAAAAAAAAAAAAAGAGAGAGAGAGAGAGAAGAAAAGAAAAAGCAGTCCCTACCTAGGGACTTACATTCCTAGGGAGCTTACATTCCAACAGGAGAAGATAACATGTATAAAAAGGGGCTGAAAAGCAGTAGTGTAGGGGAAAGGTAGAAAGTATACCCTAGTGGCATAGTGCTGAAACCCAAAGAGTTTGAAATAGGGCCAGAAGGGGCATGAAGGCTGGCTGACCCTTCCCAAATGGAGGTCTGCATAGCAGGGAGATGTTTCAGTGTGAGGAAGCCTCAAGCATAGATGTATTGTTCCTAGGTGAGGAAGCTCCACAATCTTTATAGTATACACACTCTTACAGTTTCTTGCCCTATTCCCTTGGATTCCCTAATATTTCTTTTATCAGTTCAGAATATTGAAGAAACGAGATGATATTTGACAAGAGCAAAGGTTTGGAGAACAACAAAAAATTATAACACTTTCAGAGTTACATGTAATTATTTCATCTTGTAAAAGTCCTCACACACTATACTAATAATTACTATATGTAAATGATGAATCAAAGTATAACAGTAGTCAACTTTGCTTCTTATTTGGATGATTTTTTAAAAAATTGACCTCAATTTATAGCCAAATATATTTTATAACAATACACAGGTATGATAACAAGAGCGTAAAAAGGATATAGAAAATATTCAATGAAGGAAAACAGCTCTTCACAAATTAACCATCTCACCTTATGCCACATGAATGAAAGACTATTTGTTTTGATAGCTGAGAACTTAATTCTTTAATAAAAAGATATATACTAAAAGTACACAAATGATAAAAATTACCTCAAGAGTGTTTATGGATGATCTTGGAAGAACAATAATAAGACAAAAATGGAAAAGATATATAACAAATGCTTTTCTTCATCACTGACAGTTAGCATATATAGACTTAATAACATAGTTTGAGAAGTGAGGCATAACAAAATGTGGCCTGAAGAAAAACATCTAGACCAAGTCAAGTATATATACAAGAGGTTCATGTTGCAGCTGATATAATTTTGAGGGCTTAGGAGAGATTTAAGTTCTCAAGCTATCAGAAAGAACATTTGGAAAAAAAAAAAGTCGACACAAGAGAATAGTAGTGCCCAATGACAGGTTATCTTTCTTGTGTATAAAAATGTTGAAAAGATTAACCTCTGTAGACTTCAAAGGTATCTGAAATGAAGTAACTGGAGTGGAATAGGTGGGTTTTCAATAGCTGAACAGATTCTTACAGTCACACACTGTCAAAGGTACAAGTAACATAAAAATCTGACTATGCTTATTATTTGTTGACCACAAAAAGCAAATGATTTGACTGCATGTTTCTTTTAACATAATACAAGATTCCATGAAAGATGTAATAAAAGATAACTGTCAATCATCTAATTTTTAATCTTGAGATACAAAATAGAATATGTACACTTGCAAAAGATGCTTGTCACAGTCATAAGTACTTGCATTGCAGAGTACAAATCAAAGTGTTATTACTTATTAGATAATGAGGCATGCCAGATGCTCCTAGCTGCTGATGACATCATGGGGAATGCATGAAGAACTAGCAGATACAGAGTATCCTTAATGAGATATGCAATCATTTAATTCACTGAGGTAGCTAGGTAGCTCAGTGGATAGAGCCACCAGTAGGCCTGGAGTCAGGAATATTTGAGTTCAAATATGGCCTCAAATATGTACTGGTGTGTGAACCAGGGGAAGTCATTTAACCCTGTTGGCCTCAGGTTCCTTATCTGTAAAATAAACTGGAGAAGAAAATAGCAAAGTATTCTAGTATTTTTGCCAAAAAATTCCAATTAGAGACATTCAGAAGAATATGGAACAATGATTTACAATGGAAAATTCAAGGGTTTGATAAAAAATATTTATTGTCCAAACCTTGAAATGAATTTCTATGGAATCCATAGCATCAGTCATCAGTAATTATGCTTTAAAGACAAGTCATTGCATACAGATAGTGACCTGTCCTACAAATGAATAAAAAGAAAAGAGGAGGCTGACTCATTTTGGGGAAACTGTTTTGTGCTTTTAATAACTCCAAATTTCTCTTTGAAATAAAATAACTTTTTAAACAATATTTTTCTAGTCTTATACTATGGCTGTGAGTCATGACACATAACAGCCTTCAAATTATTAAAGTAATGGGTCACCCAAAATTCAAAGGATAGTTTCAGGAAACTGCAGGGGTTGGGAGAAGACTATAGTACTTTATTAACAAAGATTTTCCTTAAACAAGTGGTTTAAAAAGTATTATTTAGGAATGTCTAACTTGAAAGTCCACCTACTTCAAATCTGGGAAGAGGGGAACTGAGGAAAAAGGCAGTGACATATACACACACTATATGTGTGTGTGAGTAGTATATACACACATATATGACTATATAGACATGGATGACATTCATCCATATGTATGCCAATTGGACCCATCTAGCAGGCAGTAGTTCCAAGAGAGGAACCAATGAGGCAACATTATACAGTGGAAAAAGTCTTTGATTTATTCTCATGAAAAGTCTGAGTTCAATACGTGACCCTGAAAATTAACTTTTGAGTGACCTAAAAAAGATATTAAACTTCTCTTAGTTAACAATCATTTATTGAGAGTTTACTATGTGTGAGGCACTGAAGTTTGTTTTTCTCATCTATGAAATGTCTATGAGTGTCTTTAGTCTTTATTATATGGGGCTACTGTGAGTAGGAAATAAGGTAAGTGATGCATTTTATAAACCTTAATGGAAAATATAAATGCAAACTATTGTGCCTAGGATTGCAAATAACATCTGGGGAAAAGTTCTTTTTCATATGCCAAGTGGAGACCTTGACAAGTCACTTTTGAAACTGACTGGATCTGTTTAACTTCATCTTGAAAAAACCTTCTATAGGGAACAGGAACAGAAAGTGGGTAATGCAGCACATAATCATAAAGAGATTCTACATTAAATACTATACTACATCTGAAGAGGGGTGCAGGGCATGTCTAGGGATGACTAGTAGCTCTGGTGTGAGGTCTGCTGAGCCCTATTTTCACCTCTGTTGTCTACCTAATCTACCCAACTCTCACCTGTGGCTCCAAGAAGCTATAGCAGGAATGGTGGCCACACCTTAGTAAACCATTTGGGCAGACAAGTTAAACCAAATCTGTTGGTGAATTGTGGGGGAGGGCTATCTAACCCAAGCATGCGAAAATTTCCCCTGGAGGAATGGATGGATGAGAACAATTTGTTCCAATGTCATGAAATGGCAAAAGAAGGTGCTGGGGAACACGTAGTGCTCAGTTAGATATAAAAGACAGCAAAGTCATCCATTGCAACCTGAGCTATCACTAGTCATCTTGACTCTGTTCTGTCACTGGACTGTGATGAATCTGGAAGAGAGAGGACTCTATACAACTCCACCTAACTTAAATCTAATTTATGCATGAATCAAAAGACATCACCCATATAATATTACCATTTTTACCTATCTCGAAGTCCTGTGGTGACAGGCAAGTGACGAAGTAGCAGGTGAGGATACACTGGGAGCTGTAGTCACGACCCTGCACACAGGTGTCCCAGGCCATAGGGTCATCTTCTCACTGGAAGCAGCAGTGGGATTTGGCAGCAGCCTTTTGAAAAACTGCACTGCTCACTTCCTGGTGTGAAGAAAGGGCTAAAAAAGGTGCCTGAAAACTTGTGTATTTTACCTAAGCTTGGCCTGTTTACTGAGGCAGGCAGGCATCTTACCCTGTGATTGAAACACAAAAAAGTGTTGAAAAACTTGTGCAAAGATGATTCCATTCACCATTGGTACATGGAATGTATACCCACTTATAAATAACACAAAATCCAGTAGATCTGAAAGACAAACAGTTCTTGCTACAAGAGAACACAGCACATATCATATCCAAATAGCAGTCCTGAGTGAAACAAGGCTGGGAAATAAAGGCCAGCTTATCAAAGCTGGAGCTGAATACACATTATTCTGGATGGCCACAGTGAAGAGGAATGCTATGAAGCTGGTATAGGTTCTGCAATCAAAACTAATTTAGCCAACAAGCCTGTATTCCTACCAAATGGGGTGAATGACAGGCTCATGACAATGTGATTGTCATTTGCAGGAAAGCACCATACCACCCCATGTAAGCTCCCACCATGACAAACCTTGATGAAGTCTGGGTGACTTTAATGCTAGAATAGGCAGACACTACTAGACAATGCAGGAGTCCTTGGAAGGACTGAGTCAGAAACAGCAACAGCATTGGTCACTCACAACCGAAGACTTGTGCATCTCATGACCTTCTCATCACCAACACTGCCTTCTGTTTACTTAAGTGCAATAAAACTTCATGAATGCACTCTGGCAGCACACATTGGCATTTAATAGATTATGCCATTATAAAGAGAAGAGACAGACAAGATGTGAGAGTGACAAAAGTGATAAGTGGTATAGCATGCTGAACTCATCATAGACTTATCCTATCAAAGCTAAATATTTGCCCTCTACAAAACTGGTTGCCCCAAGGCAAAATGATTACCAGAAAAGTTAATGTCAAGAGACTGGAGCACTTCTCTGAGGAACACTTGGTGCTAACTTGGGAGGAAAAGCTGAGCCAACACACAGCTGGCACAATGTTTGATGAAAATGATGGGGAAATTCAGAAGCTGCTAAATGAAAAGTAAGAATTCCACAGGGTATATCAGCAGTATAGTTGATCTATCTCTAAGAAGGCAGCATTTAAATCCATCAAAAGTAAAGTACAAGTGAAGCTTAGAGATGCAGAATTCTTGGCTCAGTAAGAAGGCAGATGAAATTCAGTTTTACACTGATAATAACAATCCAAAGTGATTTTATGATGCCCTTTTATGGCCCTATTTATGGGCCAAAGACATACAGTGCATCTCAACTACTCAGTACAGATGAAACTACATTGATTAGTGAATAAGGACATGATCCTGGAGAGATGGGCTGAGCACTTCCATAGTCTTCTCAACAGACCATGGTCAATCAAAGCTGAAGTCATTGACTGTTTACCTCAGACTGAAGTCAATCCCTCTCTATTCAAATTTCCAACTGAAGGAGACTTCTTTCCTGTAGCAAAGCACCTAGTGCTGATTAAGTTCCAGCTGAGATTTACAAGGTGGGGTGAGATGAGGGTCCACTGCTCATACAAAAGGTGACTGAAATTTTCCAGGTTAAATGGCAAGAGGAAGTTATCCCCTAGGAGTTCAAGGACAAGTCCACTGTTCATCTCCATAAAGGAAGAGGAAATAGATTGTCCTATGACAATTATTGGAGCAGGGGGAAGAATGTCTCTCTCTTAGCCATTGCCAGCAAGATTCTTGCCAGAGTCCTCCTTATTAGGCTGATCCTTCACCTGGAAGGTGGTCATCTACCTGAGAGCCAATGTGGCTTCAGAAAGAGCCAAGGAACAATAAACATGTTGTTTGCTGCTCGACAACTACAGGAAAAATGTCAGAAATAGAACAGAAGTCTGTATGCAATGTACGTTGATCTGACCAAAGCCTTTGATACTGTTAGTCATGAAGGTTTGTGGAAGATTATGGCAAAATCATCAGGATTATATGTCAGTTTCACAACAGCATGCTTGCTTGAGTTCTGGATAATGGATGATGCTCTCACACTTTCCCAGTCACCAATGGAATGAATTAAGGCTTGCTCCCAAGCCTTTTAGCATAATGTTTTCAGTAATGCTGTCAGATGCCTTCAATGAGGATGAAAATGGCATCAAGGTCAGCTCTTGTACTGACAGTAAATTATTCAACTTGAAAAGGCTGCAAACCAAGACTAAAGGAGAGGGAGAGTTGTTGCATGATTTTTTGTTTGCATATGACTGTACATTCAATGCAGCCTCTGAAGCTGAGATGCCACAAAACATGGATCAATTCTTTGCTACTTGTGCTAATTTTGGCCTAACAATTAACAACAAGAAAACAGGTTCTCCACCAGCCAGCACCACACCATCCATAAGTGTAGTCAATGGTTACAGCAAATGGAGATGTTTTGAATGCTGTGGATAAGTTCACTTACCTCGGCAGTATACTTTCCAGGGATATACACATTGATAATAAGGTAGATGTACTCACTGCCAGAGCTAGTTCAGTGTTTGGGAGGCTCCGAAAGAAAGTGTGGGAGAAAAGAGGTATTGTTAGACTGACTACCAAACTGAAGGTCTACAGAGTCATTATGCTGACCTCATTGTTGTATGCCTGTGAAACCTGCAATGTAAACCAGCACAATGCCAGGAAACTGAATAGTTTACATCTGAATTGTCTTAGGAAAATTCTGAAGATCACCTGGCAGGATAAGATTCCAGATACTGAGGTTTTTTTATCAAACTGAACTGCCAAGCATTTAAACTCTACTTCAGGGAGTGCACCTCTGATGAGCTGGCCATGTTGTCTGAGTGTCAAACGTATACTTGCCAAAAAGACTATTTTATGGAGACCTCACACAAGGCAAGTGCTCATAAGGTGGTCAGAAGATACTTTACAAAGATGCTCTCAAGGTCTTTCTGAAGAACTTTGGAATTGACTGCATGTCATGGGAGATGCTGGAAAAGGATTGTCCAGCATGGTGTACCTGTGTCAAAGAAAGTGTTGTACTCTATAAGCAAAAGAGAATTGAAGTAGGTTTAAAAAAATGTGAGAAAATTTAAAGAATCCACCCCAAATGTTCACATGAACTATTTCTGCCTAACCTGTGGTACAGTCTTCCAAGATCATACTGTTCTGATCAGCCACAGTCAGACACACTGTAACTTGACTCTAACATAGTGATGTCATTTTGGTTCCCTTAAAGAATGAAGGACAACAACCAACCAACCAACTAACTAACCAACATCGGAATAAGATGTGGAAGTAGAAGTTTAAGAAGAGAATAGCTGTAAGCTTTAGAAAGACATAGGACCCACAAAGAAATTACCTCAGCACCATGGAATGATATAGTCTTAGCACATCCCATATTAATCTCAAGTGGCTGGAGAAGTTTAGGGCCACTTCTTGTACCTCTAAAATAGATGTAAGTTTGTATGTGGGTCAACACCATGAATGATAACTAAAAACTGTCTGATTCTTAGAGTCTTGTGGGTGAGTTTGCAAAGCCACTGCCAAAGTGGAAACAACAAACATTTATTAAGCACCTAACATGTGCTAGGCACCAGGATAAAGCAATCCCCATTCATAGGGAATTTACATTTTAATGAGACAAGTATATTTAAAAATATGCTGAATAAATGAAAGCATATAGAAAATCCTTAAATATAAGGTAGCTTGGGAAAGAGAGCACTAGTAGCTAGGGAGAATCAAGAAAATCATTGTGTAGCAGGTATTACGTGAGCTATGTGTTCAGGAATAGAGGGTTATCTGAAGGAGAGGAAAGGAGAAGAGGCATGTGGGTCAGTCAAGGATGAGACACAGAGATGGGAAATGAAATGTTGTGCATGAGAAAGAGAAAGGCCAGGTTGTTGAACTGCAAAATATAGGAAAGGGGATAATAAACAATGAGGCTGGAAAGAGAATGTGAAGCCAGTTTAAAAGATAGAGGAATGTATATTTCATCTAAAAGACAATAGAAAGCCACTGGAGTTGATTGAGTAGGGAAGTGACATGGTCAGATCAGCACTTAAGAAAATGAATTAGGCAAAAGTGTGTAGGAAGGACTAAAATGGGGAGAGACTTAGGGTGAAAAGACTAGTAAAGAGGTTGTTGCAAAAATAGAATGGACTGAATTAACATGATTGCTGCTCGAATAACAAAAAAGAATCAGATGCAAGAGATATGGAGGTAGAAATGGAAAGATTTGGCAACTGATTACATAGATGGGAAAGGAAAGAATAAGAAATCCAGGTTAATGCCACAGTGACAAAGCTTGGAAAACAGAAGGATGATGTACTTTCAATAGAAAAAGAGAAGTGTGGAAGAGATGAAGGTTGAGAGTAAAAAATAATGATTTTGATTTTGGCATACTGAGTTTAGATATTTTCAGAACATATACTTTAAAATCTCCAAAAGGCAAGTGTTAGTGTGGGACTAAATCTCAGGAAAGAGAATGGGGCTAGATATATAGACCTGGGAGTCACATGCATTGAGATGATAGTTAAATCCATGGAAGTTGATGAGGAATTCAAGAGAGAAATCATAAAGGGTGAAGAGAAGAGAGCTATTAATAGAAGTTTGGGGGTGTAATGGTAATAGAAATTTGAAGATCTTCCCTGCCCCTTAACAAGCTGAAGGGCATTTGAAGATCTTCCCTGCCCCCTAATAGGCCGAATGTAATCACATGGATTCTGTGGTGGGAGGAGTTTGCTGAATGGGTGGAGCAGAGCCCAGAGGAAGCTGGGAGTCAGAGTAGTTAGAAAGAAGAAGGAGAGAAGATGCAGCACGGAGAGAGGTAACCTTGTGAGTGTTTGTTTGTGGGAAGGCTAAAGGATGGTGTGGCTCCCTGCCATGTTATGGGGTATTAACCTCTTTGGTGCTATGATGGATTTGGCTTTCTGTTATCCGAATAATATTTTGCTTTTGTCTTCTACATGGAGAGTCTGTTATATTTTGTGCTTCAAAATTACACTGGCATATTCATAGTCACTGTCAGTGGTGTGAATATTTTGTTGGCGCTACAGTAGGGGGTCAAAAATAGGGAATGATATACTGAACAAAGGAATCTGAAGAGAGTTCAGTCAGGTAAGAGGTGAACCCAAAGAGATAAAAATCACTAAAGAAAAAAAAAAAGAAAGAAATTAGTATGTAGGAACAGAGAGTGGTAACTATTGTCAAATAGAACATAACAGTCAAGAAGGGTTTTAGGACCAAGAAAGAACTGTCGTATTTCATAGTTAAGAAATTACTGGTAACTGGAGAGAGAGGACTTTTTCCTCCTCTTTATTTAATGGGATATCATGGTAAAATAATTTATCACTCTAGTGACCAACCTACTTATAGACAATAAGCTTCTCTCTATATAGCAAGAATATTCCTGGAATGCCAAGTATATAGCCTGTCACTATGACATCACTCAAACTCTTTCCAGCTTTTCAGAAAATATTAGAGCTTGGGCTCCACTTAAATAGCTTTTCTGTACTTAGGATTACTTTAATCATTACTTGAAGATGCACGAAAGTAAAATTCTTGGATTAGAGTCTGGAGGCAGAGTTCATATGCATATACACACATATGTAAACATCATTCAATTATTATTATCTGGGTGATTTGTAAAAATTCTTATTTAAATCAATGCCTAATAATTCCATTCTCATATTAAGGGTAAAGTCTGGCACACTGTCAAGGAGTACATTGATTGTGTCATAACCAGAAGAATGGTCATATACAGTAGCAATACAAGAAAGGGAGAAAGGCAGGGAATGGCATAAAGGCAGTTTGGGCAAGAATATGTGACTAGGGACGTGTCTGGATGGTGCTGCGACTGAAGTAAATTAACATTAGTGAGAGAAATTATTATTATATTTTATACTAATTATTATATAATTATTATTATATATTTTATACTAATTATTGTACTAGGACTGAGGATTTTCCCATTTTCTAATTCCTCATCCAGAAATCAACCAGAGTGGGAAATCTTTTGCAAAGATTTATCCAGGCCAACATCTAATCAGAGAGTAAAAGAAATTCTAAGTTTGGGCCAATGGAAGGATTCTTGTTTATTGTATTTAGTTAGATAGGTCTGGGGTTGTCCTTTTGTCAGACAGGTGATATGGAAATTGATAAGGCTCTTTGATCAAGATTTGGGTGATCCAAATCATGTATTCCATGACCCCAATTGTAATACAGTCCAGCCTCTCACTGTAATATTCATTTCTCATTAATTGTTAACCAATCAGTTGACTGTCATCCTCAGGAACATCTACTCTTCCAAGAGACCACCACCATGGTTTTTGTTCTAAGATATATTGGTCAAATGACCATCCTTTTATTAATAAACCTTCTAGCCTTATTAATAAAATAATTAAGTAACACAGAATCTCTCTTTCTCAAGCTTTTTTAAATGCCATATTAGGCAACTTTAAGAAGGATGGCATATTTGAGGACATGGAAGTAATAAAATAAATTACTAAAATACCTTCCATTTCAGTTACACTTTACAGTTGTAAAAACAATTTCATATACGTGATGATCAAATTCAATGTGTTCACCAACAGTGCTATGTGGGACAGGATTCCTCTATTTTAGAGATGAGAAACTGAGGCTTAGAAGGGTTAAAAGAGTTATCCAATATTATACAGCTTGCAGATTACTTGCACATTACTTGCAACTCACAGTCCATAATTCTTTGTTTTACATACTGGTGCTTGGTTCCCTTCTCATTAAAGTTATATTAATTCTATCTCCATGATCACGTTTGACCACTCTGCCCCACCTCTCATTTTGTTTAAAAGAAAAGTGCTAGGTACTATAGGCAAGTTCTTAGATTTAGCTGTTTTTATTTGTCTAAGATGCCAATTTGCCTTTTAAGTATGAAAATCCTTATTGGAAAATGGAATCTAGTTAGACAAAATATATTCACACATATACCCGATTTTTTTCAACATAGGTTAAAAATAAGTGTAAGTAGGAAATAACTTTGTGAAAAGAGAACTGCTATAGCAAAGTTCTTATCCTTTTTTGTGTCACAAAGCCCTCAGGCAATCAAATCTATTCAGACATCTCAAACTGGATGTTCATTAGAGATCTTAAACTCAACATGTCCAAAACAGAACTAATTATCAAGGGCAATACTATCTTCCCAGTCCCTCAGGCTCACAACCTAGGTGTCATCTGGATTATTCAATATCTGTCACCCCTCCTGCCCCCATCTCCAATCTGTTGCCAAGGTCTGTGGACTTCACCTTTGAGTAACATCTCTCCAAGAGGTCTCCTTATCATCTCTGATACTGCCACCACTGTAGTGAAGACCTTCATCACAACACACCTTGAATACTGCAATAGCCTGCTGGTAGGTCTCCTGGCTTCTGCAAATGATACCAATTCCAGGCATCTTTTCTGGCTGTCCTCCATGGCTAGAATATTCTCCTTCCTGAACTCCATCTACTGACTTTCCTGACTTAAGTCTTAACTAAAATCCCAACTGTTATAGGGAGACTTTCACAATTCGTCTTAATTCTAGTACCTTGGTTATTTCTTCTTGTTATCTCCCTCATTAGACCAGAAGTTTCTTGAGGACAAGGGCTGTCTTTTGCTTTTTTTTGAATCTCCAGCACCTGAAACTTAGTAGGAATTTAATAAATACTTATTGATTGATTGGCTGAAGTACTTACTAAAAGCTCAAAACTGTGCAGGGCACTTTGGGATGAGAAGAGCAGAGAATTTAGACCTAGAAAGACCCTTAGAAATGTGGTATATAAAATCATTACAAAAAAAGCTGCTAGTCATAGAGAAGTGTACAATTTTTGGGGGGAAATAAGAGTTTGGACATAAATTAAGTAAAGAACAAAGAAGTATAAACTAATGAAGGCATCATGGCTAAGTCAGAGGATATTGTTTCCTACCCTGGTTCTGACAGTTTTTATTTGACTTTCAGCAACTCACAAATTTCGTTAGTGCTATTTTCCATACCTATAAAATGAAGGTAGATGATCTTTAAGATCCTTTTCCAGATTTAAAACTAATTCTAAGTACTAAGTTGCATGGCCATTCTATAAGCACTATAATTAGTAGAGATTTTCAGGTTCTGAAGTAATCAAAGGCAGCTTCAGATAAGAAGACTATTAAAGACTGGATGAGATTCAATAGGCAAAAAATATGAAAGGATTGCAAAGTGAATTGTATGAGCCAAGATATAGGGATGAATAAGAATGGTGTGACAGTGTGTGTGTATGTGTGTGTGTGTGTGTGTGTGTGTGTGTGTGTGTGTGTGTGTGTGTACAAGTGTGGAGAGGTGACATACAGGGGTGTGGGGGGAAGAAAATTTAGGGAAACTACCTTTATTTGTTTGGAGGAACATCTGAGTTGGGGAATAGTAGAAGATAAAATACATTAGATGGGCTGGGGCCAAGATATGAAGGGCTCTGAATACCAAGCTAAGAAATTTGAACTCAATGTGTTAGGTCTAAAGCAACTCTCAAGTTTTGCTAGATATTCCTTCAAGAAACATTTAAACTTATTATGTATAAAGCATGGGTCTAGATGAAAGCGGCTTTTATGAATTTTTATTTGGCAGTTTAGGTTTGAAGAAAAAATGTACAGTTGCACATGCAGAAATAACATATCAAAATAAAAACAGGAAATAAAAAAAATTTGGGTCAGGATTATAGCCCTACTGACCATTTAGCTTAAATTAGAAGTTCTTATATAACCTTCATGTTGAGAGTTGGGAGAAAGTAGTACTTGAGGGTGAGCTCCCAAGGAATGCAAGTAATGTAAAAGAGAGGATTCCCCTGAATATTCTGACAACAGAAGCAACTTGGGTCATTTAACAATTTATTAAATTAGATATCTTCAATTTAAATAAACACCAAACAAATGGGCACGGTAATTATCATGTAATAGAACAACAAATAAAAACAATTTTTAAAACAATCTGTTATAAATATTTTATGAATAAATCTGAAGTACTAATGAAAAGATATTCCATACTCTTATGGATATACAGTTACTAAGTCATTTTTATGTGAGACTGAATAATATTTAATTGATAAAGTACCAAACATTAAAACTTAGTATAATTTTTTAAACCAATAACACACCTACACCTATATATGTTATATACTACTCTAGAAAGCCAGTACTATTTCCATTTAAATTTCTTGGACTAGCATTTAGCATTGACCTGTGTGTAAACAGGTACTTAAGAAGGGCTATTTTCAAGATGAATCCAAGTACACATGAATTTGTGTAAATCGGGTACTCTACTCTTGACTTTTAAAATGTTGTCCTAAATCTTTAAAGAGATTTCTATAAAAGAACAAGATATTGTTTATGAACACCAAAATGGCCATTGTATGCTTTCACTAAAAAGTAAGTTTACCTTAGCCATATTGTCTTGGAAAGACTGTTAGGGTGGGATTATAGAAAAAGCAGTCTAATTTGTAACTTATGAAATTAAATGAAACTCTGTGAAAAATACATAAGCATGGATGTCAAAAGAATATTAAATAAGAAATAAGTTCAGTTCATAATTCTAGCATTGTATTCAGTATCTTCAAATGATCCAAAAATAGAAGGTTAAGTCTCCTGTTCTTAATGAGTTTTCAATCCAAATGGCTGAGGTTGCAGTCTAATTATTTTTTTAAAAGTCAATGTCTGAAAGAAATTTTACAAGTGGCACAAAATGAAAATAAAATCAACAATACTTGTTAATCAGTATCCAAGTTGTTTAACATGGACAAGGCTGTGTTAAATATTGAAAACATTTATGATAATATTTACCTGATTTGGACTTTTTGTTATTTGGATCTTGGGGATAAAGTGCATTTCAATGTTATTTTACCTTTACAGAAAGGTTCAAGAAAACTAAATTTAAAGAGCGACAACTGTGGGAAGAACACCATATGGGCCACTGAAAGGAATTACAAAACAAGTTGGAAAACAGTTCCTGACCCTAAGGATATAATTGGCTAGAAAATACCCATAATTTTATAGTACTTAGCTCCTCAGGAGGGCCATATCACATACAAGAAATCTTTACAACTCAGCTAAGGTATTATCATGACTAAGAAATTTGGTTGGTAAGCTTCTTTTAGAAATGAAGGCACTTATTAAAAAATCCAGGAAGATAATAATGAAATGAAGCAGAGTAGAAAAAAAAATTATAGGGATTTTTAAAATACCAAAGAACACAACCAAAGGCAATGATGTTACACAAGGAAATGGAACGGCTGACAACATTACTGAAATGTAAAAAAAGCTCAGAACATAACTGAAATGCTTGTGACAGTTGGACATGGAGAAAATGCTTGAAGTATTCTTAGAAATACTGAAGAAAAAACAAATCTAATCATTATATTTTAGGAAACGTGCAAAATCTTTAAAAAACACACAAAAAGTAATCTTCTGAAAATAAACAGATTTCAGAGAATTGTAACAAGAAGAAACTCCAAATTCACTCACCCAGGCACATTATCTTCAGACTTCAAAACTATGATGACAAAAATCTTTCAAGCTGCTAAAAGAAGAAAGACATAATCACTTAACAAAGAAGAATCAAATTGTGTTATCAGAAAAATTTTTTTTGACAAAAACCAAAAATGACCAAAGAAATTGGAAAAAGGTTTATATAATATGGATTTCCAATACAGTATCAATTACTAAGTAAAGTTAAGAATTCTTTTTAAAAATAAAAACATACACTTGAAAACCCAGAGAAGCTTAAAGAATATGTAGAGCAAACTACATGACCTTAAAAAAAAAGTCTTATTTGAAATAGCATGAGATATTTAAGAGCTTAACTGTAGTTTTAAATAGTGATTATTTAGCTGTAATCTTATAGCAGAGATTTTTTCCATAGGATGATAAAAATAACTCAACTTATATTGGCTAAATTACTAATATAGTTGGTCTGGAGGAAAAACAAGTATACTATGGCAACAAAGAGATAAATAATGAAAAAAATGAAAAAGTAGAAGTGCTTTACAATGATGTAGAACTTAAAAAGGTGGGTGAATAAGGAGAAAAGTCATTGTCAGGATTACCCCCTTCATAAAAGAGTGGGGAAAAGATGAGTTTATATGTACTTGAGTCAAAATACAAAGTGTAGTACTCTTTTTTTTCCATGATTGTTAGTTTTTCACTTAGGACTAGAAATAGTTTTTTTTTTTTAAGACATAGATTTAAATAGAAATAATGGAATAAATGTTATCATGAAATATGTTAGATAAAAAATATGGAACTACAATTTAAAAATATGACAAAGTGAACAGCAAACTAGAAAGCACAAAGAAAATTTTAAAAATCACAAAAATTAAAAGCACCACCAAAAAATGGGGGCACTAATTTTAAGGGTTTTTTTAGAAGTTGTAAATCCAGACCTGTCACTTGATTCTGTGTTGGAAACTGGGTATGGAAGCTCCCCCCATCTTTGCACAACAGCTAATCCTACCTGATATTGTTCTGAGAAGATTCCAGGGACAGGAGGAGTTAAGTGATTTGCCCTCAGTCATAAAGTTAGCTTGTATTAGAACAAAGACTTGAAGCCCTGTTCAGCCCAAGTCAATACCCAAGGGTAACAAGCCCTTTTCCCATACCCCACTCTACTTTCTTTAATACATATATATATATATATGTACATATATATATATATTTATATATATGTGTAGCAAGTAATATAGCAATTAAGGTTATAAAGATGAATCTTAAACTTTAAGAATTATGAGAAAACCAGTAATAATCTGGAGATTTCAGCTCATGCACTCTTAGAATATAATGAATTAAGCAAAAAGATGAGTAAGAAATAATAGATTTGAACAGGTACTGAATGAAATGGATTTAATAGATATATGGCATACTTGATGGGAAAAATAATCGCATAATAATTTCCCCCAATAAAGGTAGAACATTCACCAAAAAATGATCACCTTCCAAGCCATAGCAAAGTCTTAGTAAAATGCACAGGAGCAGAAAATTTACATATTACTTTTATAGAGCTTCAGGATAAAGATATTAACATGGTTAAAAAGTGCACTGGAAATTTTTTTAAAAAATGTTTTACTGAATAATGACTTCTGGATTAAGAAACTATATTTAAATGCAGCATATTACATCATAGATAAGACAAATGTGAATATAGCATATTGAAATTTATAGAATATAATGAAAACAGTGCTGACAAACAAATGTATACCACTAGTACAACTAGTACTACTGCTACTACTCCTACTACATTAGAAAGAATATAATTATCAGAGATTACCTCTACATAGCATTATACCAACATGTTTTAGAATTAAAATGAAATAGATATCTATAAATATGTGAACACATACCAACAAGGCAGTAAACATAACTGACCAATCTAATTTCATATGGAAAATGGAAATAGGCCATTCATTAATAAATGATTTACCATGTGTTAAAAAGGTGCAAGGACATGAGCTCAAATGATCATAGGAATAAGGTCTGGAAGGTTCTAATGAAAACACTGAATCCAGCTTGCTGATTTTAAAGATGAGGAAACTAAGGCACAGGGAGATTAAAAGGTCTGGTCTAAGATTACACAGGTAAAAATTACTGGAGACTTCCAAGCCTTCAAAGAAAAAAGAAAATTGTATACAGGTTCTTAAAAATCAGGAAAAGATACATGTTTCTGTTTATTAATTAAATGTGGTTATATAACTTTAAATATGGTAGATATAATGCTTAAAAAGAAAACTAGGAGATAGTGTCAGTAATGAACAGTTTTTTGAAAATTATTCAATAAAATACTGGCAAACAGAATATAGCAACATCTATAAAAATTATTTATTATAACCAATTTGAATTTATATCAGGAATGCAGAATGTTTTACTAATAATAATCCTCTGTGGACAATATAATCACCTAAGTAAGAAAATAATAAAATTATTATTATAATAATAAATGAAGAAAAGACTTTCATTAAAATTTAATATTCAACCATGGTAAAAGCAGTAATCTAATAATTTTTATTTAATATGTCAAAAAATATTGTATATTAATACAATCAAGAAACATTAGAGACAATTTTACCAGAAGTTGGTAAAATCAAGGGTACCTAATTTTACTGGATAAAGATTATAAAGTTTAAGGAAGCAGAAACAAATTAATATAAATTGAAAGAACACTTGAACTGAACTGAATAATAAAAGCCTGGAGCTATTTATACAAAGACTTATAAAATTGACAAACCATTAGTAAGTTTAATAAAAAATAAAAATAAATTCAATGAAATTACAAATGAAAAATGAGAGATCAAAAAAAGCAGTAGAGAAACTAGGAATATCAGGGTAAACTACACAACTGAGAGTTATGTTCTAATGAATTAGAGATTGTAAAAGAGAGAGATTATTACCTACAAAAATATAACTCACTAAATCTAACACAACAGCAAAAATAACAATTATAGATCATATCTGCCAATGGACATATAAATTTTATCAAATATTAGCAAAGAACTGAGAAAAGTATTAAAAATTATTCAGCATTAGCAAGCAACATTTTATACACATAAAATGGCTAGCCTGACATTCCATCACAAATTATCAAAATAACACAACACCATAACCAAGGCAATTAAAATACTATCATATCATCATCATTATCATCAGGAGCCAGGTTCTGGAAATGTTAAGAAAGGCAAAACCATGGTACACATCATCAAGTAACCCACAATGAAGGAGATGTGCAAAAAAACCCAAGTGCATGCATAGTTAAAAATGTAAATGGAGGGGAGAGTGCTCTTAGCAAGAAGGCAGTAGCATTTGTAGGGCATGGGAGAGTGAAGGGGAAACAAGAAAGGCTGTTTGCAGAAGGCAGGATTTGAAATGAGTCTAGAAGGAAGCCAAGGAAACCAAAGGAATAACCTGAGGAAGGAGAATATTTCAAGCATGGAGGAAAGCCAGTAAAAAGGTACGGGATTGGGAGACTGCGTATCATGTGCAAAGAATAGTAAGAATGCTTGTGTTGCTGTATTGCAGAGCACACGAGGGGAAGAAAATGTAAGACTTGAAAGAGAAGAAAAGGCTAGATTGTAAAAGGCTCTACAAGCAAACCAGATTTTGAATTTGATAATATAGAGAGCCACTATAGTTTGAGTAAGGTTGTTGATATGATCAGACCCACAATTAAGAAAAATCAATTTGGTGCTGATTGTAGGATCTTATAGAGTGGGCAAAAACTTGAAGCAGGGAGGACAATCTGAAGGCTATTCAGTAGTCCAGGTGTAAGTGCCCATAGTAGCTTGGCAGCTATGTGAATGGAAAGAAGGGGATGTATAAAAAAGATGTTGTGAAAGAAATAGGAAGGCAGAGTCAAGATGGTAGAGTATAAGCAAATCAACTGAATTCTCCAATATTTCCTTCCAAACAACTTTAAAATAACTCCTCAAATTATATTTTGGAATTGCACAGTCAACAAAAGGTCAGCGAGAGAGATTTTTCCAGTCTAAGAAAACTTAGAAGGTTGGCAAGAAAGGTCTGTGACGCCTGGGTTTGAGTTGGTCTGGAGCACTGCAGTAGCAAACGTGGCGTCTTAGAGATGGCTGGGATAACGGCAATAGCAGTTCCGGGAACTCTCACACCAGAGATGATAAGGGTCTTAGACAATTGGTCAGAAAGAGATTACAGGGGACTCTATGCTGGCAGTTAGTGCAGCTGGCACTGACTGGCAACTGTGCTGCCATAAGCAGTTCCAGGTGGCAGTTATAGGGCAAAGAGGAACACTTGTAGTCAGTCACAAGGGAGCAGGGGAGCTGGTCTCAGTTCTAAAACCAAGAAGAACACTACCACTTGTGGTTGCAGGAAAGCAGGAAACCTGGTCACAGTTCTAGGGCAAAGAGAAGTGCTAGTGCTTGTGGCTGCTAGGAAGCAGACATACTTCCTGGATAAAAGCTAGAGCACAGATCAGGAGAGTAGGTATGACACCTCTCATTGGATCACACCACCCTGGAAGGACCAAAAACTTGCAGACCCCCAAAACAACAACAACAAAAGTTGGCCATAAAAAGCTACTACAGAGGTGGGAAAAACCAAGACATAAACTCAGAAGAAAACAATGTGAAAACCAAAGCCTCAGAGAAAAATGACAATTAGGCCCAAGCCCAACAAAATCTATGGAAGAGTAGGGGCGGCCAGATGGCTCTGTGAGTAAGAGCACCGGCTCCAGTGTCGGGATGACCTGGAGATTGAATCCCGGGCTCAGATACTTAGCACCACACCCAGAAATAACTGGCCATGTAACCTTGAACAAGTGACTTAACCCTGATTACTTTAAAAAAAAAATATGGAAGAGTTAAAGAAAGAGGTAAGATAGAGTGGAAGTGAAAAACTTGGGGAAAAAATGAGTGACATAAGAAAATTGTTTGGTAAAAGACGCATGAAAAAATACTGATGAAAATAACACTTTAAAAAATAGAATTGACCTAATGGTAAAATACGCACAAAAATTCACTGAAGAAAAGAACTCCTTAAAAAACAGAATTGGCCAAAATGGAGGGAGGAAGGGTAGGGAGGAGGGAGAAAGGAAGAGAGAAGGTACAAAAGCTCACCAAGGAAAACAATTCCTTAAAAATTAGGAGTGGACAAGTGGAAGGTAATAACTCCACAAGACACTTAGAAACAATATAACAAAGTTAAACAAATGAAAAAATAGAATAGAATGTGAAATACCTCATCCAAAAAAACAAAAAGAAAAAAAAATGACCAGGAAAATAGATAAAAGCCAAATTTTTTTAAAGAGCCTAGATGTCATATTTCTAGAAATTATAAAGGAAAATTGTCCTGGTAACTTAGATCCTGAGGATAATATAGAAATTTAAAGAATCCATTGATCACCTCCTGAAAGAGATTCCAAAATGAAAACTCCCAGGAACGTTATATCCAGATTTCAGAGCTTCTAGGTCAAGAAGAAAATATTGCAAGTAGCCAAAAATACACAATTCAAATATTGTGGGCCAACAGTAAGGATCACATAAGATTTAGCAGCTTCCACATTGAAGAAGTGGAGGACTTGGAATATGATATTACCAAAGGCAAAAGAGCTATAATTACAATAAAGAAAAACTAAGTATAAATCTTCAGGCAGAAATATGGATATTTAATGAAATAGAAGACTTTTAAGTATTCCTGATGAAAACAGGAGAGCTGATTAGAAAATCTGACATTCAAACATAAGACTCAAGAAAAGCATAAAAAGAGAAACATGAAAGAATAATCATAAGGGACCCAATAAAGTTATGTTGCTTACATTCCTATGGGGAAGATGATACTTATAACTCCTAAGAACTGTACTGCTATTAGGATAGTTAAATGGAGTCTGCATAGACAGAGGGCATTGGTGTAAACTGATCATATTGGGATGACCTCAAAAAAATGGGAGGAAGTGAGAGAGAGGGGGATGTATTGGGAAAAGGAAGTGACAGGTAAAATGGGGTAAATTTTCTCACATAAATGAGGTGTGAGAGGGAATGCTTTTATAGTGTAGGGGGAAATGAAGTGGGATGGTGTGCAATGCTTAAACCTCACTCATTGGAATTGGTTCAAAGACGGAAGAATATATACATATGTATGTATGTATGTGTAAGCATACATATACACACCCATACACTCAATTATAAAAATCTATTTTACCCAAAACGGAAATGGGAGTGAAAGAGGATAAAAGAAAGGTGGCAGGGATGATAAAACGAAGACAGATTAAGGGAGGGAATAGTCAGAAGTAAACTTTTGAGGAGGGACAGGATAAAAAGAGAGAGACAGATGACAGAAGAAAATAGGATGGAGGTAAATACACAGATAGTAATCATAACTATGAATGTGATTGGGATGAGCTCACCCATAAAATGAAAGTAGATAGCAAAATGAATTAGAAACCAGAATTCAACAATATATTTTTTATCAGAGACACATCTGAAACAGAAAAGCATACACAGATTTAAAATAAAGGCCTAGCGCAGGATCTAATATGCTTCAGTTGAAGTAAAAAAGGCAGGGGTAGAAATCATGATCTCAGACACATCAAAAGTGAAAAGTGATAATGGGGGAAACTACATTTTGCTAAAAGGTACCAATTAACAATGAAGTAAAAAAAATACAGCAAGTTTATATGATAAAGGCCTCATTTTTCAAATATATATGAGCCAAATTTATAAAAATAAGAGCCATTCCCCAATTAACAAATGGTCAAAGGATAGCAACATGCAGTTTTCAGAAGACTCATATCTAGAGTCATATGAAAAAATGCGTTGAATTTCTATTAATTAGAGAAATGTAAATTAAAACAACTCTGAGATATCACCTCACACCTAATAGAAATGAAAAATGCTGAATGGGATGAGGAAAAACAGGTACCCTAATAAACTGTTGGTGGAGTTGTAAATTGGTCCAATCATTCCAGAAAACAATTTGAAATTATGACAAAGGCTATAAACCCATGCATACCCTCTGATCCAGCAATCCTACCACTAGGTCTGTACCCCAAAGAGATAGAAGAAAACAGAAAAGGACGTGTGTGTACGTGTGTGTGTGTCTATGTGTATGTATATGTATGAAAATATTTATAGTAGCTTTTTGCGGTGACAAAGAATTGGTCATTGAGGGAAGAATCCTTATCAATTAGAGATTAGTTGAACAAGTTGGGGCATATTATTGTGATGGATTACTATTGTGCTTTAAGAAATTACGAGCAGGATGCTTTCAGAAAAAAAAAAACACATGGCAAGACCTATATGAACTGATTCAAAATGAAGTGAGCAAAAGCAAGAGATCATTGTGCACTGTAACAGTGATGTTGTAATGATGACCAACAGTCAAAGACTTGGCTACCCTGATGAATACAATGATCCAAGACAATTCCAAAGGACTCATGATGAAAAAAATTATGAACTCCAAATTCAAAATGAAGTATAATTTTCCCACTTTATTCTTTTTGCCTTTTTCTGCAACATAGCTAACATAGAAATGTTTTGCATGATTTCACATGTATAATTGATATCATATTGTTTGCCTTCTCAGTGGGCATAGGAAAAAATTTGGAAATCAAAATTTAAAAATAAAAGAATGTTAAAAATAGATAACTTTAAGAAAAAAAGGTAGAAATAATGAGATTGGAGACAGATATGAAGATTTGAATATGTGGGGTGAGATAGTGAGCTATAATAACTTGGAAGATGGTGGTGCTCTCAACAGTAATAAATAAGTTAGGAAGCGAGCAAGATCTGAGGGGGAAAGATAATGAATTTTGTTTTGGATATGCTGAGTTTAAGAATTCTCAGGAAATCAAGACTGGGATATCTACCAGCTGCACTCTTTGGATCATCATGCCCCCATACTGGGTTATCTTCTCTTACCTGTCCAACCCCTTCTCCTCACTTTTCAGCTCCCTGACTGTAAGCTCCTTGAGGGCACATACTTTATTTTTCTTATTTGTAGTCTCAGCACTTAGCACAGTACTTGGCATATTGTAGCTGCTTAATAAATGTCTTATTGTAAATAGTGCTTCCTAAGGCCCACTTGACTTCATCCTCCAGGATGTCTGATTCTAGATCACTACCCATACTATCCTTATTATCAGTTATCTTAAGAACTTTCTTGTATTGTTCTTTTGTATATTCTTTTTTTTTTTTTTTGGCTTTTTGGAGGAGGGAAGGGAGGGCAATTGGGGTTAAGTGACTTGCCCAAGGTTACATGGCTAGTTTTTTGTATTAAGTGTCTGAAGCCACATTTGAACTCAGGTCCTCCTGACTCCAGGGCTGGTGCTCTTTTCACTGCGCCACCTAGCCGCCCTCGTTTGTATATTCTTGCTATCTCTTCTTAATCTCTTCTGCTTCCTGTCTCTACCATTTTTGTCTTTTATTGTGCCCATTTTTGCACAAAACATTTCCCCAATATCTCTAATTTTCTTGAAGAGATCTCATCTTTCTTATTCTGTTGCTTTCTTTTTTTTTTGTATTGCTCATTTAAGAAAACCTTATCTCTGCTTCCTATTCTCTTGAATTCTGCTTTCACAGGGGTATATATTTTCCTTTCCCATTTACCTTTTACTTTCCTTCTTTCCTTAGTGATTTTTAAAGCCTCATGAGACAGCCATTTTGTTTTCTTGCTTTTCTTTTTCTTTGGGATATTTTTGTTGGTGCCTCCTGTACAATATTGTGAACCTCTGTTCATAGTTCAAGCACTTCATCTACCAGATCTAAAACCTTAAATCTATTCATCATCTTCACTTCACAAGAATAAGAGATGCAATAAAAGGCTCATGATTTGATACATAGTCGGCTGAAAATCTTGCTTTAATGAGTGTATGGAGCTTTTCCACCTTTAGCTGCAAAGTATATAATCAGTCCAATTTCTGTATTGACCATCCAGTGATGTACATTTGTACAGTTCCCTGTTGGTTTGTTGAAAAATAGTTTTTGCTATGACCAGAAAGTTATCTTGACAAAACTCCATTAGTTTTGTTTTAGCAAAGACTAGTAGAAGTGATGGAATTACAGCTAAGCTATTTAAAATTCTAAAAGATGATGCTGTTAAAGTGCTACACTCAATATGCCAGCAAATTTGGAAAACTCAATGGTGACTACTGGATTTGAAAAAATTGCTTCATGTCTCAATCCTACAGAAAATCAATGCCAATTAATATTCAAATAAATGAATTGTGCTCATCTCACATGTCACCAGTTATGCTTAAGTTTCTTCAAGCTAAGCTTCAGCAATATGTGAGGTAAGCTGAGAATGACCAGAAATGCAGGCTGAATTTTGAATAGGCAGAGGAACTAGAAACCGAATTGCCAATAATTGCTGGATTATGGGAAAAACAAAGGAGTTCTAGAAAAACATCTACTTCTGGTTCATTGCCTATAGTAAAGCCTTTGACTGAGTGAATCCCCACAAAATGTGACAAGTCCTCAAAGGGAAAGGAGTGCCAGATCATCTAACTTGTCTTCTGAAGAGCCTGTATGTGGGCCAAGAAGCAACAGTTAGAATCAAACATGGAACAACTGACGAATAGAAAAGGAGTATGATAAGGCTGTATACTGTCACTGTATGTATTTAACTTATATGCAGAATACATCATATGAAATACCAGACTGAATTAAACAAAAACTAGAATTAAGGATGCCCTTTCGGATATGCAGATGATAGCACTCTCATGGAACAAAGTGAAAAGGAATTAACCTCCTGATAAGGGTGAGAAGAAGGTATAAAAGCTGGCTTGAAGTGTACTCTCTCTCTCTATATATATCTATATCTATATCTATATCTATATATATCTATATCTATATTATATATATAGATATATATATATAGAGAGAGAATGCTTCAAGTTAGCTATCTCCCTTTCACTTTCTGTTTATATATACACACATACATATATGTATACATATACATATATATGTATACATATACATATATATGTATATATAAACACACACACACAACTAATATCTTGACAACTGGTGCCATTATTTCCTGGCAAATAGAGGGAAGAAGAAATGGAAGCAGTGTCAGATTTTATATTCTTGGGCTCAAAGATCACTGCAGATGGCAACTGCAGTCATGAAATCAAAAGATGCTTGCTCTATGGGAAGGAAAATTATGAAAGGATACTAAAATGCAAAGATATCACCTTGCCAAAAAAGCTCTGTATAGTCAAAGCTATGGTTTTTCCAGTAGCAATGAAGGTGTGTGACACTGGACTATAAGGAAAGCTGAGCACTGTGGAACTGATGCTTTTGAATTGTAGTAATGGAGAATATTTTTGGGAGTCCTTTGGACAGCAAGGAGATCAAATCAGTCAATACTTAAAGAAATTATTTCAAGCTATTCATTGGAAGGTCCAATACTAAAGCTGAAGCTTAAATATTTTGGCCACATAATGAGAAGATGGGACACACAGGAAAAGACCCTGATGCTAGGAAATACTGAATGCAAAAGGAAAATGGGAAGGCAGAGGAAAAGATATTGCCATGGAAACAATGAATATGAAGTTGGAAAAACTTTGAGAGACAGTGAAGAATAGAAGGGCCTGGTGTGTAATGATCCAGGGGGTCATGAAGAAATGAACACGACTGAAAAACAACACAAAATAGGGTAAAAACAAAGAACAAAATATAAAGTGATAGGCTTAAATAAAAAAGTTGATTTCAGAATGGTTGCATTAACCCTTAGTTACACCAATAATGCATTAGTGTACCTGCCTATCTATAATTTTTCCCACACTACTTTTACCTTTTTTTAATCTTTGCCAATTTGGTGAATATGAGGTGAAACCTCATAGTTGTTTTGGTCTGGATTTCTCCATGGTGATGTGCAGCACTGATTTACATTGTTTTTAATACTTTTATTAATACTTTACCATTCTTTTGAGAAACGTTTGTTCATATCATTTGACCACTTGTATATTGGACAGTAGCTTTGGAGTTTATATTACTTCTGTCAGTTGTCTATATGTTACTTATACCAAACACTTCAATTTGATACATAATTTTTTTCCTATTTGACTGCTATGTAATTTTCTTGTGCTCTCTGAATTGATTACTATTTTTGTTATATTATGATTTGTTCTTTTAGGTCAGAAGACTATACAAGTCTTATAGTTCTAACAAATAATAGGATGATTACAGGGAGGCATGGAAAGACATAATAACTGAGGCAAAGTGAAATAGTCAGAGATAGGTAAATAATATATACAATAAAAGTAGCGATATAAATAAGAAAAACCACCATAAATAGTTCAAGATGACTGTTACAAAATTAAAAAGAACAAATTTAGACTCTAAGAAGAGATATAAGAAGACATTCCTGATTCCTTTCAGGGGTATGAGTCCAGGAATGTGAAACACTGCATATAATTCCAAATGTTTTGGATGTATTGATTGGTTTTGATGAATGTTTCACTTCTTCCTCTTTTTGCTTTTTTCTTAAAAAAAAACAACCAACTTTGTTATTTGGAATGGCTCCCTTGAGTAATCACAAATCTCTTCCAGGAGGCTCTCAAATGTCTTCGGACTGGATTCAATCAAAGTCATGTAATCAGTAAAGAGGAGGTTCTGGAAAACTGCAGTATCCACATAGAATGTCTTCTAGATTCTCTACGGGATATTCTATAGCACAGTGGTGAACACTATGTGAAGCACATATTATTTCCATATTTTATATCTTACTTGATGATTATTATTGGAGGTTCACTAAAACTCTACTTAAGCCTTCAGTTAAAATTATTACTGATGTCACATTTATATTTACCAAAGAATCCTACTTAGAAAAACACAGGACTATGATCTATCCTACTAAAATAACATCCTAACTAACTGGAAAGTTTTATCTTGAATGGAAAAAATGGACATTTGACAAACTCTCAGACTTTCAAGACTTTGTTAAAAAAAATCCTGAACTTAATAAATGATTCAACATACAAGAACCAACAGAAAAATAAGGTACATGATAAAGATTTATTATAAGGGTTCCATAAGGACAGCTGGTTTACTTTTTAATATATATAAAATGTATGTCTAAGATTGTTATTAATAATTGGGTAGTTCATAAGAAAGATTGGGGTAAACCTGAGTATTATATGAATTTAAAAAGTAAAACCATTTAGGAACAGCTAAAAAGAATAATTATTTTATATAAATGAGGTACAAGAGGAAGTATTGATACACAGGAATTAGATGGGGGAGGAGGACTGGTAGTTCTGGTAACCTACTTTCATTGGGAATGGTTTTCAGAGGGAACAATACATATATATTTAAAAGAGTATAAAAGACTTCAAATTCAGAAGAAATAAAATGGTAGGGGAATAGGGAGCGGGGAGAGGACAAGGGAGGGTGAGAGAATAGGTAAATAGGGGTATAGAAGAGTATTTAGATTTGTGGGAATGGGAGGACAGGGGAGGGTTCCTTGGAGGAGGGCAGGCAAGTCATAGGAGGGCAAGATAGTGGGGAAAAGTAAAGGAGAGGAGGCAGGAGGGATAGGAAACAAGAGATATGCACATACATAAAAACAAAAATCAGTACTAGAATAGTTTTGGCAAAGTATATATATCTATATATGTATGTATATATCTATAGCTATGGAGAAGCATATCTAAACTTTATTGTAGTCTTCTGGGGGGTGGGGAAGGGTATGAAAATATTTTTAACTATAAAGAAACATATCTAAACTTTATTGTGGCCTTCTGGGGGGATTAGAAGGAGGGGAAAAAAGAACAAAGTAAAAAAGTCACAGCATTTAACAAAAGAAAACTCACAAGGAAGCAAAGATGGATAGTTCTCAACATGAGTACTGTTTATCACATAGGTTTTCCTGAAATGCAAATTTTTGTTACATATTTTGAATCCTCTCTTATGTTCTGCTATGCACATGACATGCTTTTTTTTCCCCTAAATTTGTATGTAAGTTCCAATATTTAAGTTCATGATATGTTTTTGTTTCTTTTCTCTATTCTGTTTGTGTTTTGGCATGAGTCTAAAATAATATTTTGGAAAAAAAAGGACAATTATGATCTATTCTACTAAAATAAAGTCCTAACTAACTGGAAAGTAATTCACTGTATTGAATGACATACTGATATATCATTTTACCAATGACATATTGACATAGGGAGACAACTGACATAAAAGAATCCCTTAATCATTTATTTCACTAAGTAGAATTCTTTTTTTTAATTTCTAATTTTTGTTAATCAACTAATAATGTACATGTAATAATGTAATAATGTCAATATGTGTTATATTGCTGAATGTTGCATGTGAAGTCCTATAGTTCCACTTCAAAGATGCTATTTCTTATGTACGTAAACTTCTTAAGAATATATAAATTTATATAAAGTGAAATGTATATAGGAATTTATATAGGTACACACATCAGTGTTGCTATTTTCTTGGTCATCTTTTGTCGGAATCAATAAAGTCCAAGATTTTTTCCATATCATTGTAGTGTCTCCAACATGGATCTCATACTACAATACATATATATGGAAATGGAAGGATATATAAAAATACATGCACACATATATATGTAAATATAAAGATGAATATGTATACTTGATCTAATATGGTTGTTTTTACTGATATTTGTTCTCTTTAAGTGTCATTTTTACTTCCTCTGTAGGCATTTCAGAATTTGGGATGTTAGTATCCAAGTCTGATGGTGCCACTATCCTTAGACAGTTGTAATAATTTTGGGAAATCTTTTTCATTTTTCTTGTCTGTTGTCCTCCTTCCATTTTCTTCCTTTGCTTTTGGGATAACTATGTTTAACTGGATGTTTAAACAAGTTTTCTTTAGACTCCACTGCTTTCATCTCCCCATAAAATGATACGGCTTAAAGCTATCATCTTTCTTTGAAGGATTTTATAAATGAGCGAATCCTTTAACTCTGTGTTGACTTTCACATCTGTTTCTTTTGATCTGGCAAGTAAGACATATTTTCCTAATGAAGGTATTTCCTGAGCTCTTTGATATTTTTGTAGAGTAATCAATTTAAATTGCTGTAACTTCTGCATGAAAATATAGCTGTCAATATTACTGGTAGTGACCATTTACCATTTTTAATTTTCAATAACTTGTTTAAATAATTCAAAGTATTTTTAATTTTAGACCACATCGTGTTTCATTTCTAGCTTTCTTCTTGTTAATTATGAAATTCTGATGATTCTAGCTCTTGACTAGTTAATGGTCTGCCTGTGCAAAGATAACTGACTCTCTCACCCAAAATAAAATTTGGCAAGACAAAAATTACAGTAAGGAAAAACAACAGATCTGAAATGTTTAAGGAAATTATTACTCATCACAACTTGGCATGCTACATGTACACAGAACTGCTTAAAATTTATAAAAGAAATTTCTAGTATAAATTAGTTGAATTTGATCAAGGAATAGAAATAGAAAATTTTTCCAAAGAGGAAAAACAAATCTTCATTATTTTATAAAAAAATATTCTATCAAACAAATAACAAAGCAATGTAATTTTGAAAAAAAGTTACCACTTCATATACATTTGTAAACAAAGAAAACTAAGCAAGGAATACTTGCTAGGTCATGGAGAAATATACACATTTATACACTGACCAAGGAAATGCAAACTTATTACGATCTGTTTGGAAACCAGTCTGTCAATAGGCAGTAAAAGCTAAAAAATAACAATACTCTTTTAGCACAAAACTGAATGACTAGAAACATGTCCTGAAAATGCTATGAAAAATAAACAATCAAACCACACACAAAAGTATGAATAAGAATTCATAATTTTCAATAACTGTAATGAGCATTATTTGTAAGCATAAAAAAACTGGGAGAAATCAAAATGTTCAGCAATAGGGTAACAATTAAAAAAATGGGAGTATATCAATGCAGTGGAATACTACAATGCAATTAAGACTGTCAAGCATGAGAATAGGAAGAAATCTAGAAAGATTTTGAATAATGCAAAACAAAAAAAAGGCTGAATAATAAAAGAATGCATACTGCAAACACACATGAGAAAACAGAATCCTGATAGGGATTTAAAGGGAATGACCGAAAAGCTCTCCTGATATATTATGTTTTGATATTAAAAAATTTAAATGTAAATATTCATAGAAGATATGATAGAAAAAATAGTATAAGTTATTTTAAGTCAACTTCAACCAATTAAATTCAGAATGCATAAAGGCCAGTAATGCGAAATAAATGTGGAAAGGGGTAAACACAAGATAAAGGGCAATACCAGTCAAATGTAAAGATCACATAAGTAGGAAAGTGAAGGAATAGTTCTCTTTCTCAAACCAAAAACTTCAGAAAAAGAAACTACATCTGGGATATAGAATAACCAAAGATGAATCCACAAGATCAAAAGATATAAACATCACAGAAAATTTAAAAAAAAACTTAAAATACTGGATAATCTTAAAAACTCAAGAGTTCATACTCATTACAAAAGATGAAGTTATAAAAAATAGAAAAAGTGAAAATTCATAATTTATTTTATAAAATTATGAAACTGAAAAAAACAAGAATTTAAGATTTTTAGAGTAAAATATCATCTACAAAATATAAACAAATTAGAATAAAATGAAAAAGGAATCTTAAGCAGCCAAAATTCCAAAAGTAAAAAAAAAAAATTAATCCACTATCCAGAAAGATTGTGGAAAATTTTATCAAATATTTAGAGAATAATTAATACTTAAAGTATGCAAATTTATAAAGAAAATTTGGCATCAAACACTTTTTATGAATATGATCCTCACACCTAAACTAGAGGGGTAAAGCAAAGAAAGAAAAGAATTGGTATCAATAAATAATACTTATGCATATATTTAAAATATCATCCTAGCAAAAAGAATACAGAGACAAACACAAATTACCATGACCAAACGAGTCTAATAATAGGGATTCAAAGATGGTTCCAAATTAGAAAACATACTGAGTAAGCAAAGGAACATTAAAAATGTCCCAAATCACATTATACATTGATATAGAAAAAGTCTTTGACAAAGTATAACACATAGTTAATGTAAAAATCCCAAACAGTATAGAAAGAGAGTGGTTATTTCTAATATAAATGTGTACCTAAAAATAAAATACAGACAACTCCAGTGGGGAAAACTGTAGATATCTTCTCAATAAATACATGAAGCAAAGTAATGAGGGTCCTTCTTCCTACTATAATGAGAATAGTTCTACAAATGGATAAAATATCTGGGAACCATTTTTTTCAAGGCATATTCAAGACATCTAAACTAATTTATAAATAATCTTTAAAGATATAAGGAACAACTTGAGTAATTGAAGGAATAGTCATTGTTTAATAGTGGGCCATGGCAATATAATAAAAAAGGATATATTAAAACTATATTAAATTATAGATTTAGTTCAATACCAATCAAACTGTCAAAGACATTATAGAGCTAAGCAAAACGTTACCATTTATCTGGAGGAATAATCTAGAAAGTTTCTTTTTCAAGGAAAATACTTTTTTTAAAGTAGCAAAATAGTACTTCCAGACCTCAAATCATACTAAAAATCAGTAATCATAAAACTACTTGATCTAGTGAAAAGACATATGAATAGTAGATTTGCTGAAAAATTTTGGCATATTAATGTAATAAAATTATGTACTGTGAGAAGTAATGAACTGTATGAAGTTTGAAAAATCTAGAAATACTCGTATTAAATGATAGAATAAAGTGAATCATGAGAACAGTTATAAAGTGAGGTTTGTAAAGATCAACAAATTTGAAATATTTAAGAATTTAGATCAATTTAATGATCAATCATTACTTCACTTGAGAAGATGATTAACTATGTCTATGGAGAGCTAATGGACTATAGGTACAGAATGAAAGCATATTTTTAGACAATTTTTTTCTGCCTGACTATTCATTAAATGGGAAGGAGGTGGGGAGTAGGGGTGGAAGCTAATGATAATAATGAAAAAAAATTAAAGAGAGTGTTGATGAAATACTTAAAAATAAACAGAAGGGAACACATGGATGATCAAAGGAGGCTGAAACTATGTATTAAATTTGTTTTTTTAAAAAAAACTTTCTATATTAGATCCATGGATTAATGCACAATCTTGTTTTCCCTACCTTTTTATTTGTAAATATTCATGTTAGTTGATGATTTATATTGTTAAAATAATAGATACTACTTTAAAAATTAAATGATCAAACTAATGCCTTGTTCAATAATCTGACAATTCAAAATACCTGGTGAAAGAATCCCTAACTTGACAAAGTCCTGGGAAACCAGGAAAGCTGTATGGCAAAAAATAGCTTTAGTAATATTATCTCACAACATATACCACAATAAGTTTGAAATGCAAACTAAACATGAATATAAGAAATAATCTCATTTAAAGAACTGAATTAAAATGGATGTAAATATCTTTCACAACCAAGACTCAAGGATAATTTTTAACCAAAGAAGGTGAGAGGAGGTCACAAAAGATAAAAGTAACAGAATACATAAGTGGCCAAATGAATGAATGAATAAGCACTTACTATGTGTACAGCATTGTACTAAACTCTGGGTTTACTATTACAAAGAATACTCTGCTCTCAAGGAGCTCATATTATAATAGAGGAGACAGCATATAGAAGGATTTGTAGGTGCAAAGAAAGAGGACCAGTTTATAATTTTGGGTGATTTTAATGCTAGAGTAGGCTCAGACTATCAGACACGGCAAGGAATCCTTGGGAGCAATGGGATTAGAAACAGCAACAGCAAAGGTCTGTTATTATTGAAGACTTGTTAATCTCATAACTCATCATCTACACTGTCTTCTCTTTACCTAAATGCAATAAAATTTCATGGATGCACCCTGGCAGCAAACATTGACATTTAACCGACTATGTCACTGTAAGAATAGACAGACAGGATGTTACAGTGACAAAGGCAATGTGAGGTGCAGGGTGCTGGACTGATCACAGACTTATCCTAAGTTAAATATTCGTATTCAACAAAAGTGGCAGCCCTGAGGCAAAATGACTACCAGAAGAATTAAAATCAACAGATTAGAGAACTTCTCTGATCAGGAAGTTTATTGCTAACTTGGAGGGAAAGTTGTACCAATGCACAGTTGGCAATAGTAGAACAGAAAAAGAGTGGGAAGCTTTCAGAGATTTGGTGTACAGCACTGCATTTGTTTATCTGGGTCAGAACATTCCCAAAATGGTTTGATAAAAATGATGGGGAAATTTGGAAGCAAGAATTCCACAGGGTATACCAGCAGGATAGTTCATCCATCTCTAAGAAGACAGCATTTAATTCCAGGATTCTTGGCTTACTAAGCAGGTGAAATTCAGTTTCATGCTAACAGTAACAATTCAAAGTGTGTTTATGATTCTCTAAAGGCTATTTATGGACCTATGGTATATCTCAACTACACAGGAGCCACACTGATTAGTAATAAGGACATGATCCTGGAGAGATGGGCTAAACACTTTCATACTGTTCTCAACAGATTAGACTGTCAACAAACAATGCTGAAGCTACTGACTATTCAAATATGGTTGAAGTCTATCCCTTCCTAGCTGAATAAGGACATGATCCTGGAGAGATGGGCTAAACACTTTCATACTGTTCTCAACAGATTAGACTGTCAACAAACAATGCTGAAGCTACTGACTATTCAAATCTGGTTGAAGTCTATCCCTTCCTAGCTGAATTTTCAAATGAAGGAGAGGTTTTGAATGCCATTAGGCTCCTTTCATGTGTCAAAGCACCTGGTACTGATTCTATTCTAGCTGAGATTTACAAGGTGTTGGGTCCAATGCTCATATAAAAGCTGACTGCAATTTTCTGGGTTATAAGACAAGAGAAGGTTATCCTCCAAGAGTTCAAGGACGCCTTCATTTTGTCCATCTCTACAGAGGTAAAGGAAATAGACTGTCCTGTGACAATCAAAGGGTGGGCGGGGAGGAGTCTCTCTCTTAGTGATTGCTGGCTAGATTCTTGCCAGAGTCCTCCTTAATATACTGATTCTTCACCTGGAAGATGGTCATCTACCTAAGAGCCAGTGTGGCTTCAGAAAGGGCCAAAGAATGGCAGGTAAAGTGTTGGCTGTCCAACATCTCCAGGAGAAACACCAGGAGCAGAGCAAAGGTCTGTACATAACTTTTGTAGCTCTGAGCAAGGTCTTTGATACTTTCAATTGAGAGGACTTATGAAAAATTAGGCCAAAATTTGGTTGCCCAGAGCAATTCATCAGTATTGTACATCAATTTCATGATGGCATGCTTGCCCACGTTCTAGATAACAGACAATGCTCTCATGCTTTCCCAATCACCAATGGAGTTAAACAAGGTTGTGTGTTTGCTCCCATGCTTTTTAGCATTATGCTTCAGCCATGTTGTCAAATGCCTTCGATGAGGATGAACATGTCATCAAGGTCATCTATGGCACTATTGGTAAAGTCTTCAACTTGAAAAAGCTACAAGCTAAAACCAAAGTGGAGTGTTGGGGCATGATGTTTTGTTTGTGGATTATTGTGTACTCAATGCAGCCTCTGAAGCTGAGATGCAACAAATCAATTCTCTGTTGCTTGTGCTAATTTTGGCCTAACAACTAACACCAACAAAACACAGGTTCTCCATCCGCTAGAACCACACCATCCATAAGTGGAATCACTGGTTACAGCAAATGGAGAAATTTTGAATACTTTGGATAAGTTCATTTATCTTGGCAGTATACTTTCCAGGGATGTACACATTGATAATGAGGTTGATGTACCTATTGCCAGAGCTAGCTCAGTGTTTGGGAGACTCTGAAGAAAAGTGTCGGAGAGAAGAGGTCTACAGAGCTGCTGCGCTGACCTCATTGTTGTTTCCCTGTGAAACCTGAACAGTACAGCAGCGCCATGACAGGAAACTGAATCACATCCATCTGAACTGTCTTAGGAAGATTCCTGGCAGGATAAGACACCATACATTGAGGTCCCTTCTCAAACTAAACTGCCAAACATTCAAACTCTACTAAAGAGAGTGCAACTCTGATGGGCTGGCCATGTTGTTCAGATGCCAAACACAAGCCTACCAAAAAGACTATTTTATGGAGAACACACAGGGCAAGTGCTCACATGGTGGTCAGAAAAAGTGGTACAAGGATACTCTCAAGGTCTCTCTTAAGAACCTTGGAATTGATTTTGTGACAAGGGAGACATTGGCACAGAACTGCCCAGCATGGCATGCCCACATCAGAGAAAGTGCTGTGCTCTATGAGGAAAGCAGAATTGAAGAAGCTCAAAAAAACCTGAGATGTGCAAATTTAAAGAATCCACCCCAAATGTTCACATAGACTGTATGTGCCAGATCTGCGGTAGAGCATTCTGAGCTCCTATTGGTCTGATCAGCCACAGTCAGACTGTAAGTTGACTCTAACATAGTGATATCATTTTGGTCCTCTTCAAGAACGAAGAATAACAACCCATCAGGAGCAAAGAAGATGCAGCAGCAGAATAGATGGGAATACATCTTATTTAACTTATTTATACTGATAAATTATATCAGTTTCTGACACTCCAAGGACTTGGGCTGCAAGAACTTTCTTTTTAAAATTTTCAGTAGCAATGGCTGCTGAGGAGGCTATGGGTACAGCTCTCACAGAAGCAGTTGCTGGTTCACATTGGGATGTGTGCTGCTGCTAGAACGTCTTTAAGGCTTACATGTTTGTTGCTGAGACCATATAAAATTTTGCACATTATCTCTAATAAGAGTAATGACAATTAAATCCTGAGGTTATCTTTTTTTTTTTTAAAGCAATCGGGGTTAAGTAACTTGCTCAAAGTTACATGGCCAGGTGTTTCTAGGTGGGTGCTAAGTGTCTGAGCCTGGATTCGATCCCAGGTCATCCCGACTCTGGGGCTGGTGCTCTTACTTGTTGTGCTACCTGGCTGCCCTTGTTTTTGAATCTTACGTAACAAATTTGCAAATATAACAATAGATGGGAACAGTTCATGTTGTAGAGAAACAAGTACACTAATACCTAATGGAAAAGTAAAATAGTTGTAGATGTAAATGTAAATTAGTTCATACATATTTTGAAATACTTATGAATTACAATAAAATTTGTGTAAAACAGTCCTATTCTTGACCAAAGATTCCTGCTACTATGCATATACCCCAAGAAAGTTAAAGAAATAAAAGTTCCATGTATACCAAAAATTAAAGCAGTACTTTATATATTTTATTTCCCCCCATTACATGTGAAAACTATTTTTAACATTTATTTAAAATTTTTTTTTGAGCTACAAATTCCATCCTTGCCTCCCTCCCCCTACCTCTCACTGAGAAGGCAAGCAATTTGATATAGGTTATACGTGTGCAGTAAAGCAAAACATATTTCTGTATTAGTCATGTTGGGAAAGAAAACAAAGATCAAAAGAAAAAAATCTAAGAAAAATGAAGGGAATAAAAGTATAAAGCAACTCTCGTGACAGTGAATAAAAGGAAAGAAAAGGAGGAACTATCAATTAGGAATGGCTAAATAGTGTTATATGAGTTTAAGCAATGACGAATATGTAGAATTTATAGAAGAATGAAGAAACACAAAATAACTTCTTGAACTAATGCAGAGTGAAGTAAGTAGAGCTGTGAAAACTATATATTGAATATATATGTATACATATATATGTCACTCAATAATGCAAACAAAAATAATAACAAAATGAAACTGAATACTGGCCTATAATAGTGACCAAGCTTTATCCCCAGAGAACATTGGGAGATGACTTTGCAACTACGGTTAGAAGAATTCTTAATGAGACAAGGGATATTGTTAATCATAGAAGATAAATGTATAATTTCTAGAAGAAAAACAATTAAAGCTTTTGTATTAATAAAATTAGGATACATACAGTTAGAAGAGAAAAAGTAAAGAAGGAAATATTTGTTTTTTGGCAAATTTTAATGATAAGGGTCTGACATCCATTAAAGTGATTTTCTTAAACTGAATATCCAATCATGTGCCCGCACTCAACAAACTCCAGTGTCCCTGTTACTTCTAGGACCTAATATAAACTTCTTTGAAATTTAAAGCTCTTCACAATGTAGCCCCTTCTTATGTTTCCAATCTATGTACTGTACTCTCCCAACAGTCATAATGCCCTACTTTCTTATACATAGCACCCCATCTGTCATCTCTACCTTTGCACTGGCTCTCCTTTCCTCATCTATACTTTTCAGATTTCCTGAATTCCTTTAGAACCTGACTAAAATAATTTTACATGAATTCTTTTTACAGGAATTTTACATAAAGTCTTTCCTGATCCCACCTTCTGTGCCCCTTCTAAGATTACTTAGTATTCATGTATATATCCACACTCAAACCCATATAGATATATGGTGTCTCCCCCATTAAAAGTTAAGCCCCTTAAAGACTGGGACAATTTTACTTCTTTCCTTTTACACTCAGTGTTTAGTACAGTACCTAGAATTTATATGAAAATATAAAGATAAGAACTATCTCCATATGAAAATATAAAGATAAGAACTATGTTCTAAAAGATAGGTGGTAAAAAGATATTAACAGGTAGTCTCAAAGAAGGACAAAATATCAACGGTCATATTAAAAAAAATGCCCCAACTCACTATGAGAATAGAATAGAACAATAATAATAATAATAATAATAATAATAAACCTCAAGTAAATGTGAAGTTTCAACTTATACACTCATCAGACTGACAAAGGTAACAAAAAAATGACAATCATTTGAGTGGCTGAAGTGAAGAAAGGCACCATTTGGGATGTACTACTTGGAACTATATCTCCAGTGATTAAATTTTTTTATATTCTGTGACCTAGTGATTGCCATCAAGGCACACATATGATCACAAGAAATGGTGAAAGTATTTACATGCATAGAAACATTTATATCTTATCTTTTTGTTAAAGCAAAAAAAGGATGTAAAATTGGATAGCCATCAAAAAATGTCTAAACAAATTGTGGTATATGAATATAATAGAATAATTATTATACCAATAAGTTTCTGTCCAGGATGCTAATATTTTTTGGTCTTCCAAGCTTGTAACTATGAGTGTATCCTTGATTTTTCACTGTCCTACACATACATATCTAGTCAGCTACCAAGTCTTGACATAAATTACCCATATGATCTGTTCTCACAACTCATTCAGTCATCACATGGGTTGAGGTCCTTATCATCTCTTCCCCAGACTACTGCAATGGCATCTTAACTGGTCAGCCTGTTAAATTTCTCACTCTAGTCCATACTATAGGTATAACTGCCAGTGACTATCTTAAAGCATAGATATAACCATATCACTCCCTTACTGAATAAACTCCAATGGCTCACTATTGCCTGTACTTTTTATTTAATTTCTTTGTAACTAGTATGTATTTAAGCATTTGTCTTCCTAGTAGGACTAAAGCTACTTGAGAGTATGGACTATTTCATTTCTTGAATTTGTTTTGTTATTTCCTACCACAGTAGATGGTGAAAGAGAAGGAAATGTATTTCATTGTGTCATTTCCAGGGCCAAGACTAGCTATTGTAATTAATTTGATGTCATCTGGCTTTTAGCAGTGCAACAAGCTGGTGTGGTGCTAGATGTGGAATCAAGATGACCTGAGTTCAAATTCTAACCCAGACACATCTAAGTTATATGAACCTAGGCTTAGGTTTTTAATCTCAATCTCTTCACCTGTAAAATAGAGAGAATAGTACCTACCTCAAAGGTTTGTTGTGAGAATAAAATGAAGTAAATGTAAAGCCCTTTGTAAACCTTAAAGATATTAGTGAGCTCTTCTTAGGATGTTGTTATACAGGATACCCAGTAGATCATAGGATCATAGATCTGGAGCTAAAATTCACTTCAGAGTAATTTAATTTATCCCCTGCTGCCTTATTCGACAAATGATAGTAATGAATTTGTCCAAGATAATGCAGGGAGAAAAGCATGAGATTTTAAAAGTCATCTTAGCTAGAGTCAGGATTCTTTCTACTATGCTGTGTGCTGCCTCCCATAAATTTTGTTTATCTTGTTCACATTATTCTACCTCTTTTAATCTGCATCAGTTCATACAAATCTTTCCATGATTCTACAAATTCTACATATTCAAGTATATATAGCCTTGCATGGTCATTTCTCCATTATTCCCCATTTTGTTTCTAGTTCTTTTCTTACCAGAAAAATGCATATATGGATGGTGCATGTATGTGTAAATCAGAAGCAATTCAGAAAAACAAACACACTCATGTCTAACAGTATATAGAATATTCCACATCCATGGGGCCCTGTCTCTCACAAAAAAAAAAAATAAAAGGAACAAAGGATATTTTCTTATTTCTTTTTCAGACCCAAATTGGGTCATCATAACTATGCATCATTCAGATTTTGAAAAATTCTTTCCATTCACATAGTTTTAGTCATTCTGCTTATTGTTTTGCTATTTTTGTGTACTTCATTCTGCAGCAAGATGCTAGCTTCTCCCCTCAGACTGGGTGTCTTATAGGCTGATGTCAAAAACAGAAAAGTGTCCAAAACAGTTTCCACAACAGAGATTACTTTGTTCAACCACCTGTGGAGTACTGAATATACAGCAAGGTATAAGAGAAACATATTTGTGAAAGGGGCTCACTAGTTCAAACAGATTCTTAATGACAGATGGGATGATTTGGAGGGGGAGATCTACTGGATTATATTTAGGTTTCTATGATAATGAACTATGGTCATTAAACTCTTTTTTTTATCATTATTCTTCCAGTGATCTGATATGGATGCAAATCATGGAACAACACATCTAAGAAGTAAAATGACAATAAGAAAACGTTAAGGTATATGGTAGACAAAGATTCCAGTACAGAAGCATGAAGGGAGTAAACTAAAAGATATTAACATGGATAGAAAAGAGTGGGGAGCCTGCTGATTCAGATGGCAATGTGAATAACTTTAGACTGATAATAAAGGTAACCACAGAGAAACAGAAATAAGCTCTTCCATCCAGTGTAAAATGCATAAAAAGAAAGCCAGAAGCCAAAGAAGACTGGTAGATGGGTGCATAAGGGGAGGTCAGTGCCTTTTCCAGTAAGTAGGCCATAAATATAGCAGGCAGGAAAGAGGCAGCAACAGAAAAATCACTTCAAGTAAATGGGCTGGCAGGTAAAGTTTCAAAGAAGTGCTGAATCAAGGAATCCAGCTTGAACTCCAACAATTTCAATAAACAAGCCAGGAGGCAGAAGCTAGGAGAAGAGACACATGAAGAAAGCCAATGCTACCTCTGGCAAATAGATATGAAGCATCCTGAAACAGGGGGTCACAAACTAATGTAAGCTCCAATATTTGGCTTCCTGAAACCAGAACTTAATCCCTACTTATAAGAACAGAAGTTGGGGTCAAGATCAAAACTCATAAGTCACTGGATGGGAAGAAGGTATAACCATATGTATTTTATAGAACACTGGGAGACACAGCAGGAGATAGGAACAATTCATGCCTGGATGCCAACATAAAGGAGACAATACACCACTGTAATCTAAAACAGAAACTACTCCCAAATAGTGAATGCACGATGAAAAAAAGAGAAAAAGACGCACTGAGGCTTTAAGCTTCAATAGTTGTCCATAAGAAAACTGAGACAGAAAATGGATTAAGGATAAAGGTGTGACCTAAGGCCGCTACCCCATTGAAATATTAGTTCCAAGACTACAGAAAAGACAGGATTAATGTAGGCATATGAAAACCATCTAACAATATTAGAACATAATTACAATGGCTCAATCTAAGAAGTAAAGTTAGAAATGAGTAAACAGAAGAAAACACTGAAGCCAAAGAAGAAATGAAGAAACACTAAATAGAAAAGAAAAATCACAAAAGTTGAAGAACTTACTATGTCCCCTTCAAAGTTAGGCAAATCTAACAAGCAGTAGTAGTTAGTTTTTAGATTTTAGTAAGTTAGTTATTATAGATCTTAGGCAATTAATGAATAGAAAAGAGGATACTGTTCCCCATAGGAAACAGTCTTTGTATGGGTGAGCAAGACCACTACACAAGGAAACTGTTCACCATTGCCATTATTACTCTCAATACAGTTCTAGAAATGCTAGCTATAGTAAGAAGGGAATAAAAAAGGTTAGGGAATAAACATAAGCAAAAAAAAAAAATGATCTCTGTGTGTATCTGTTTTGCTTGAATAAGCTTATTTGCTCTAAGAGATTTATATGTGTGTGTGTGTGTGTGTGTGTGTGTGTGTGTGTGTGTGTACATGTGGGAGATAAAGGCTACTGGAGATGTGAGCTATTATGATGCCAAAATAAAAGAAAAAAATGAATGTCAATGAATAACTATAAAAATCGTAGAAGAATAAAAAACTTGAAAAGGGAATACAGCAAGCACACTGGAACTACTGTTTTAATTCAATAGATAATAAAAACAGAAACAAATTTAAAAATCACTCAAGCACTAAAGAGTAGCAGATTTATAAATTCATATACAGTCTTATCTTTGTGTTCTTCTTTATATATTTTTACAGTTTTTAAGAAAAAGGAATCTTTATTTAAAATACAAGAATAGGTAGGTGGTCTGTGACACAGCATTCCAGGGGGTACAATGAAGGACACTTGAAAACATTTCTTAGTTTACTTAAAATAAATCTATTAGTGATTCTTAAAATTTGATCTAAAATTGATATCGATATTTTATGTCAAGTGTATGAATTACGGTGAAGGCTTATAGTTGTCACCAAATAGTAATACACAGATTGGTTTTTAAATATAAGAAATGTAATTTTCTAACTCTGACTTATGCATCTGCTTGAATCACATAACTGTAAGTACCACTAATATTAAGCAATGATTCAACAGGCAACTCTTTATTATCTACATGTTTAAGTTAGTTTTAAAAATTCAAGCAATGTGGTCTCTGATCGCTATAAGGTTTCTTGACAATTGGGAATGCAAGAACTGTTATTTTAAAAATGTTATGAGTGAGTCCTTAACTCCAGTCCAAAATGGCAACCTGAATGGACACAATGCAACTGAGCTCCCACACACAGCTCTAAAATGTACCAGAGCAAATGATCAAGAAATTCATTGGTAAATTACAGTGACTGTCATACCAGAACTGGACAAAAAGTCACACAGAAGTCATGGGCTAAAGGGAAAGGGGTTATGAGCAGAGCCAGCATGAACACTGTTAAGATGACAGTTACCAGCAACACCAGAGACAGACCAGGGACAAACATTATCTTGCAAAGTTCTGAAGCTAGAGACTTCAAGAAAACCTGAGAGAATTCAGAAACCAACAATGGGAACTTTGGAAATTAACCTGAGTGGTAAAAGTCCAAATGCAGCAGTACTCAGATGTGGACACCCTAGGATCAAAAACTCAGAGGTCTATAGCATTTTGTCTGGCAAAAACAGAGGAATCTGAAGATCCGGTGCTCTGAACCTCAAAAGATCCAGGGATGTGGATTCCAGGATGTGGAGGTCAGCGCTGGAGTCCAAATGACCCAGGTAAAGAACAAAAAGGCATTACTTCCTCACCTAAAAGTGCAGAAGTGGGTGGAATCTGGTTCTGGCCAAAAAAAAAAAAAAAGCCACTAGGGACTATCCTGGAAAGGTCAATAATATGAAAATATTAATGATTATAAAGAATTACTGTAGATGCAAAGATATCCAAAAATCCAATCTAGAAGGAAGAGTAGCTTTTTAACAACTGCAAAGTAGACATTCTTTGGAAAAATAATACATTTTTGTAACAGGACTACATAAATACAAAGAAAAAGGAAAGAATGAGATTAAAAAAAATAAAAGCTCTAAGAAAATAAATGGAAGGAGAACAAATACATTAGGACACAAAGTAGAGAGAAGATGGATTTGGGGGATGGGGGGTTGGTGCTTGACTTGAGATCATTCTAGACTTGTAACCTGGTAAACTAGATTAAAAGTTACTGGTAAATGTTTAACAAAATAAATAATAATTCAATACAACATATACAATGTTCATTTGTGGTCTTCTAAATCAATATGCAGCTGACAGAGATCCATTTCTATTTGAGTTTGATATCACAGGCCTATGTTCTTAAAAACAAAACAAAACAAAACAATATGATGGATATAATTATAATGAACTGAAACTACTTATTTATTTCAGGAGTTTCTATGGGTGTTACTTCTACTACTTTCACTAGCCCAACAACCCAAGAAGATTTTTCATCAACTTTTAAATAATTCATATCTACTAAGACTGTCATGGATAGTTACAAGTAACTTTATCATACAAATATAATCAAAGAAATATGTAAAGAATTAAATGACTCAACTAGTATCAATGATGAATCAAGAAACAGAACTCTACATTTGACTCTCAGTCTAGTATACTAAATCACTACATAAAGCTGTCTTCTAAAAATATGAGGTTAAGTATCAATCTGGAAATGATTAAAATTAGAAAAACTCTTTAAAGATGCTTAAACATGTCCTGTTAGATCTTTTGCTTTCTTTTTTGTGCAATCAAAGATGTAAAGAAAAGTAACAGTTTTGATTTATCAAACTAATCCAAACGAAAAAATGTCATGGAATGTTTTTCATGGGAAACCACAGAATAATTACCAAGTATTAGATTTATCTTAAAATGTTGCACTTACTCCTTTTGTGGAAAAAAAATTTACCTTAAACAAACACATACTACAATTTTTTACTTTACTTGATTTTTTCATGTGTTCTTTCATCTTAGTATCATATTTTATAGAACTACTGTACTAACTTTCTTGTCAAGAATCAAATACACAGAATGGTTGACATAATATAAGTAATATGAAATCAGTTTAACTTATCTCAATTCTCTTTTCTACATCTAAATTTTTTAAAACTTAATTTAATTTTTGGTTCCAAATTCTCTTTTTCCCACCATTTCCTCCTCTACTCATTGAGCATGTAAGAAAAAAATTACAAATATGTATAGTCATGCAAAACAAATTCTATGTATGGCAAAGACTATATTAAAATGTTAAAATGAAGTCACTGCACAAATCTTGATTTAAAAGTCATAATATTCATCAGCTTTAAGTCTGATACTATACTAAGCCCAGAAAGTTTAAAATTAACATAGCATTTTAATCACAATTTAAAAAATGAAATCCTGTAAACATTTTATACTTTAGAAACAAGAAATGAAGTAAAGGAAAAAAATATGGAAGACTTCAGAGAAAACTCATGACTACTCAGATCCTAGCAAACAGAAACATCAGTAGAAATAATCAGAGTAGAATGACTCTAAAGTCTTACATTTATGCTAACTACAGCAGGATGAAGATGTGGTTATTTTACTTAAGGGGTCCTAGAGACTTCCAGGGTAAAAAACAGGAATAAGGGTTATATGCTAATCAGCAGGCACTCATTTAAGAAAACCTATCACGTGAACTCATTTGCTTCTCTGGCTTAGTATTTTTTCTTATTTTGTTTTCCTCCTAGTACCTTATTAAGAGAGTTCCTTTTGAAAGTCTAACTTTGTCTCAGCTGAATGATAACTAGGGAAAGAAGAATGAGGGAACACTGTAATTTAATCTTATTCTACTTGGTTGGGTTTTTTTTTTTCTTCCTGATAGGCAGTTTCTGGGAAATTCTGTATATGGAATCAAAACTGCTGAATTTTTCCAGTAGAGGAGTTTCAATTTAAACCAAGTGGAAACCATGGCTATTCAGGACCTTCTTTCCTCAGGTACTAATGGAGAGGAGAGAAATAGACCTGGCACTATTGTATGGAGATTTAGAGAAATGGACTGAAAATGTAAAGTAGAATGACCCAAAGGATTGGGCAACAGGAAGAATGAAATAAGAAAGTCTAAACAGATGTTTTATGTTGAATCAAGTTTAATTGATATTCTAAAACAAAAAACTTATGATGTCACCCACACACTAAAGTATTTTCCTTGCAGCATCTGAAAAAAAAAGATCCTCACCCTAGCATATAAGGCTTACTACCATATGGCTCTCACCTACTTTTAAAATCAAATTTCATTATATTCTCCTACATGCATCTTCCAGTCAAAGGCACTTGCTAGCTCTTGCCCAAAACAATACTCTACCTTCCCTTATATCTGGAATATATCCCTGACAATCTTCCACCCTCTAAAATCCATAGTTTCCTTCAAAGCATAATTGTCAACTTTTGATAGCTCCAATGATTAACACTCCCTCTAAATTACTTCGTATATATTTGACATAAACTTATTTTTGTACATATCACATCCCTAAGTAGAACATAATAAGATCTTTGAGGGAAAGTATTATTTCAAGTCTGTACCACACATAAATGTATAATGATGCTAGACTTGGAGCCAAGAAGACTGAAATGTTCCTGGTCAAACAATTTATTAACAATGTTACTCTGGGCAAGTCACTTATCTTGGGGTTATTTCTTCATCTATAAAATGAGGATTAGGTTCAGATTTAAGTTTCCTTCTAGCCTTACATCTAAAATTTATGATTTTACAACATCTGGTTCCAAAGCTTCTAGAAGCACATACCTCATTACTTCACAAAAAGCACTTTAGACTGAGGCTACTTTAAGAATCCTAAAACCGTACAGATGCTGTTATTGTATAAACTATTCTGGTTCTGCTCATTTCACCCTTTATCAGTTCATACAAACCTTTTCCTAGTTTCTCAGGGAAATAGTATTTCCCAGGGAACTAAGACGACCTTATTCATTATCTGAACAAAATTGTTGTGAGATTCAAATAGGATTATGTAAAGTGATTTGCAAAGCTTAAAAGTACTGTGTAATGGCAGCTGTTGTTATACGATGTATAAATTACTTGCTTCTTTTCCTCCACAAAACTACCAGAAGAGGAAGCTAATAAATCCTCCTTAACTCAACCCAGTCATACTCTACATATCTTGCCAAACAACCAGATTCATTTACCACATTAAATGAAGTCCCAGAGAATCTTAACTGCAGCCTCATTATTTCATGAAATGGCTAAAGTGGGGCAAATTCTCAATGCAGAATATCACAAGTTCTCTGTATGCACCAATCATGAGGACACTCAGAGAATGCATCTCATCATTTCCCACCTGGATGAACTCTTGGATTTCATGATCTCTAAAAACTCATCGTTCTGCTAGATGAAATCAGCTCTGTAACACCCCCACAACCCTCCTCAGCACTCCTTACTCCTAGAAGCTCTCCCTCCCTCTGGCTGGAGAGGGAAAAGGTTGGACACAGAAGAGTTCCTCCCTAATCCTTTACAATCTATAAAGAGGACATGAAAGAAAATCATCTTCTTCTTTCCTATTCAATTGACCTCTTGAATATCAGAATCTCCAGAAACTCATCATTCTTCAAGCTGAAAGTCACACCAGGTGTCCTCTCCTCCTCTTATTTCAGTTTCTTTATATATGAGGTCTTCCCTCATTAGAATGTGAGCTCCTTGAGAGCAGAGGTTGTCTTATACATTTCTTTGTGTCCCCAGTGCAGTGTCTGGCATACAGTAGGCATTTAATAAATGTTTACTTACCACTGACTATTGACCAATCATTCAAAAGGCATATATTAAGGGCCTACAATGTGCCAGGTGTAGTGCTATATGATGGAGATAAAAAAAGGTGAGAATCTTATATCCTATAGAAATTTGTATTCTGTTGTGATAAATTCATTGTTAAGTCAATACAGGATATACTCAAGACTGAAATGAATCTGTGCATCATTCATTTGGAAGATCCCTTCAACTATAAAGATTGATGCCCCATCAATGGAGATCTTCCTATAAATTTGCCACAGAAATCCTCCCCAATATAGTGCAGGTCATCTTCTTTTTCTTTTAATATCACTGGGGTGTGAGCAGAGCAATCTAGCTATTTATCATTCCTCGCCTTCACCATCTAATTAGCCAGTTTCTTCTCCCTTTCATAAAATTCTCTGATGATGTTCCTATTATTGTTGGGGGAACCGCTATCTTTCCAGTCACCCAGGCTCACAATCTAGAGGGCATCATTGCCTCCTCACTCTCTTTCACCACTCCGTTTGCCAAGTCCTATTGACTGTACCTTCATAACATCTCTTGTATATACTCTCTTTTCTTCTATGACAGTGCTGCAACTCTGGTACAGGCTCTTATCAACCTCAAGCCCAGAATACTGCAAAAGCCTTCAGGTTGGTCTTCCTGCCTCAAGTCTCTCCCCACTCCAGTCCATCTTCCATTTAATAATCAATTTAATCTTCCAAAAGCAGAGATCTAATCATGATACTCCCACCCTATTCAATAAACTCAGTGGCTCCCTATCACTTCCAGAATAAAACAAAATCCTTGGCATTCAAAGCTCTTCACTTCCTGTTCCTCCTTATCTTTTCAGTCTTATATCTTGCTCATCTCTACATATCCTGTGATCTAATGACACTGACCTCCTTATTGTTTCTGGAATAAGAAACTCTATCTCCAGATTCCATGCATTTTCACTGGTTATCCCCAATTCCTGAAATACTCCCCTCTCTTCTTTGACTTCTGGCTGCTCTCAAGTCCCAGCTAATCTCTCATCTTCTATGAGGCCTTATTTATGAACCCCAACTTCCCCTCCCCCCATATCAGTTCCTTCCTTTATTATTTCCAATTAATCCTGTATATACCTTGTTATACTTAATCATTTTCACTGTTTCTCCCCATTAGACTGTGAGGTCCTTGCATTCTTTTGCATTTCTTTGTATCCCTAGCACTTAGTGAGTACTTAACATATAGTAGACATTTAATAAATACTCACTGATAAAGTGACATTAAGTTCACTCCAGTTCTCTGAAGTTCATCACTGGTCATGTTATAGACTCTTCCTATTCACCTCTGCTTGCATGTGATATTCATTTTCAAATCTTCTGAGACTGAAAAATTCCATATTTTGCTCTCAGAGAACAACAGGAATAAAAGGTTGGTTGTAATAAAAGAACAGGATTTTATTTTCATAGGGAGCATGAGGCTCATTATAGGAGTCCTGGAAGGTATTGAAGGCAATCTAGCCCAATTTCTTCCTTATCAACTCTGAGCTCAACTCATTATCCATCTGTGTAATCAGTGTCAGAAATGTATTCTAATGGATAAGCTCTATAGGTTGTCCAACCAATGCATGTTATTTCCCTCCTAGGTGACAAGCTGGGAAATTGACATTCATCATGCAATTGGTCTTTCTTGTGTGGATAGTAAAGTCAAACTCTTTTGAGTGATTACACAGGTCTCCAGAAGGCTCAGCAACATTGTGTAGTTTGGTTCAACCACCACAAATAATGCCATTCACAAACAGGAGCAGCTTAGAGGACCTTGTCATCTATAGGGAATCACTCTTCAACAAGAACTCTAAATTGAATTCTTCTATGACAGTGACAAATAGCAGTGGCATGTATATATCTCCCTCTGTGCTTTATCTGAAATTTATGATCAGAGGGCTGATGAATATGGTCATTTTAATATTAGATCTTTAGAAGAATCTTGACAGATTTCAACATGTAGCTGGAAAAAGAGCCTGTAAAACAGCTTTGTACTCTATTGAATGAAATGTTCTCTTTTCTCCTCTGAAATTCAACGACGAAGAACAGTGGGTTCTTATAGTCTCTATATTTTCTAGTTATCTGTGAAATAGTAAATACATAGTCCACTGGTGTGTATCACTCGAAAGAACCTGACTGTTCTCTACTAATACTCTCATTGAGGACACACTTAATTTATGCACAGCTAACTCTCATAAAGATTTTGTATAAATAGGAAAATAGGCACAAAAGGTGATAGTAACTGATTTTCTGGTCACCTCTTTTTTAATATGGATCCAAGATTTTTCCTATGGACTAATTATCTTCCCTTCCTATTACACAGCTTGTAAATTCCTCAATACTGTTACAAATGTGTCACCTCCCTCAATGCTATCCTCTCTCTCTCTCTGTCTCTGTGTATGTATGTATATATATATATACATATACATATACATATACATATATATGTATGTATATATAGTTTAATCAGATGACTTTCCCATCCTTGTTTAGTTTTGTGCCACACATTTAGAGCTGCAATATTAGGAGCAGGGTGTGATAGTTTCACTATCATTGATGGGGAAAAGCTAAAAAATTTAATGAACTTTTATTTTTTTCCTCTTTCTAGTCCTTTCATTTTCATTGTTATTATATATTCTTTCCTTTGGAGGGGGGAAGGCAGGACAATTGGTGTTAAGTGATTTGCCCAAGGTCACACAGCTAGTGTGTCAAGTGTCTGAGGCTAGATTTTAACTCAGGTCCTCCTGACTGCAGGGTTGGTGCACTATTCATTGTGCCACATAGCTGCCACTAATTTTCATTTTTAAATGCCCATGGGATGACTGTAGGTGGATGTCTTGCCAAACTTACTTTAAGTTGGTTTTAGCCTATGCTATTTTTCACTTCTTTATGAGATGATATTGCTCATAATTCTTCATTTTTCTCTATAAGAGTTTACAAATGAATTTATATCCTTACCTGGTATTGCTTTTGATAACTATTTCTTTTTGTTTGAAAGGTAAATTATATATTTGTAAGGCACATTCTGGGATCTTTTGTTCTTGTGATGACAACTAATTTACACAGTTAAACTTTTTATAATTTCTGTCAGTATCATTTCTGTTGCTCATTTCCCATGCAAAATAAGTAATTATATATGTATATATACATCAAGAGAATTTTTAAACTTTTCCTAAAGGTAACAGGTAGCTACTGAAGTTTCTTTAACCGGGGAGCGAGTAACATATATATGTTTTAATAATATTAATGCTTCAGTTTTGCAGACAACAGACTTCAGAAAAAAGAGACTTTGGGGAGGGAGGGCAATTAAGAATCCTTTGCAGTAGTTTTGGCCACATTTCATACATTTTGGTATTTATCAAATGGTAAATCATGGTTATCATTATCTTTAATGAAATTTTTTACTTTCTCCGATTTGATCTTTTAACAATCCATTTTTTAGGATTAAGTTATTGTTCCCAACTAATTTTAATCTATGCTTTGAAGGTCTTTTATTAAATGTAATTTTTACTGCATTATGGTCAGAAAAATACATTGTTATTTCTTTTTCTGCATTTTTGTGAGGTTTTTAAATGTAAAATATGATCAATGTTCGTGAATGTGCCTTGTACAGCTGAGATATAGGTATATTCTTTCAATTCTCATTCAATATTCTTCAAAGGTCTATCATATCTGACTTTTCGAAAATTCTTTTCAGCTCCTTAACTACTTTCTTGTTTATTTTAAAGCTAGATTTATCTAGGTCTTAAGGAGTAAACTGTTAACAGTTCCACACAATTTTAGTTTTACTATTTCCTCTTGTAACTAATTTAATTTTTCCTTTAAAAATTTAAATGCTGTGCCATTGGGCATATATGTGTTCACTAGTGATATTAATACATTGGCTCATGGTGCCTTTATGGACAGTGTAATTTGCTTATCTCTTTGAACTGGTTCTAGTTTTGCCTTTTCTGAGATCATGATTTCCAGCTATGTTGTTTTTTTTTTTACTTTGGCTGAAGCACAATAAATTCTGCTTTGGCCCCTTATTTTAAGTCTACGCATATCTTTCTGTTTCAAGTGTGTTTCTTGGAAACAAGATATTGTTTGGATTCTGTTCATTCTGCCATACTCTTCTATTTTATGGGCAAGTCATTCCATTCATAGTTATGATTACTGTGTATAGCCCTCCATCCTATTCTCTTATACTTATCCTTCTCTTTTTCATCCTGTTCCTTCTTTGATTCTTTTGCTTCTGACCACTGCCTCTTCTTCTCATCATCACCCTTCTCTTATACTCGGTTTCCCTCCTGTTTCTTTGTTTGGTAAGATGAGTTTCTGTACCAATTGTGTATGTATGATTTTTTTTTCTTCCCACTTTGAACCAGTTCAGGTAAGAGTGACCTTTAAGTGTTGTATGCTTACTCTCTTACCTCTCTCCCTACCTGTCCTGTCAAATTCAACTTTATTTAACAAATAATATTAAGGGTCTATTTTGTGGGATGGAAGAAGGAAATCTGCACTTATTTAGTGGCTACTATGTGCCTGGCTCTGTGTTAAGTGCTTTAAAAATATTTTTCTCATTTATGTGCAAAAACACTCTCTTAACCTTGAGATTAGTCTTCATTGAGTCTTACCTTTTGGGAAACTGATCTTAATGGGTTTCCAAGAAGACCGGGGAAATTAAAGAGAAATGATGACAGCAGTTCTTAACTCTCTAGGAGAGTAAATTATCTTTTAGGACAAGGGAGGAAACAGTCTCCAGTTAAGAGTAGTTAACTATCCAAGTTTCAAATGAAGAAGAGAAGTCAAAGAGTATGAGGAATGAAACATGGACTTAGGATTTAATAATCATCAGATCACTGCAACCTCTGAAGGAATAGTTTCCATGGAATGATGGAGATTTTAAGTCAGACTGTAGGAGGTTAAGAAAAGAGTAGAAATTAATGCCGAGATGGTGAAAGACAATGATACAGAGCCTATTTTTCAGAGAGAAGGTCTGGCACTGTGGCCACACTTAAAGAGGAAGTGCAATGTTATAATCAAACTGAAGAAAAACAATCCCCTTCTAGTGGATAAACTTCCTGGGTTTGTAAAGGCCTCAATTCATAAAATTCCTTCAATTAAAACCTAAAAACATTGTAAGAATTATTGTTTACTTTTCAACTTGTTAGTTCTGTGACTGCTCATTTATACTTTAGTCCTCTGTTCCCATATATTTATGAAGTAAGTTTTCCCCTACCTCTTTATTCTGAGATAACAAGCTAATAAGTTGAGAAGTAGACCCATTCCAATATCATGTTATGATTAGTAGCAAAGGTTAGTGCTTATGCTGAAATAGTATTTCAAGTCAAGAATAAAATTCATGGTTAGAATTTTTTAGATCTTGTACAGCAACTGGGAATCTTATGCCTGACAAGTAAGTTGAATTAGAATATTTTTTTATGAGTATCATATATAAAAAGGCAGTCCTTTTATAACCAATGCTCAAGTTTTCAACCAGTGACCATAGTGGTTTATCAATAAGACATGCTATTGGTGTGGCCAGGTGGCTGAGCAAGTAAGAGCACCGGCCCCAGTGTCGGGATGACTTGCTCAGATACTTAGCACCACACCCAGAAATAACTGGCCGTGTAACCTTGAGCAAGTTACTTAACCCCAATTGCTTAAAAAAAAAAAAAAGACATGCTATTGTGAATTTTACAATTTTCATTATGATATTTTTTGTTTTGTTTGAAAACTAGGATAAAAAAAACTGTACATGGCATAAAAGTCATATAAGGTATTCTATTAAAACTAAAGAGGCTAGGAGTCCTGTCCCATCTCTGGTGTATAACATATGATCAATCATGTAACTTAGTTAACCCTACAAATAAAATACGGGTGTTTGCTGTAGGAAATATTGGGACTAAATAAGATTTTTGAAGCATATCAAGAAAATGAATGAGTTGTAGAAATATAAGATATAGTGTAGAGTTGAGACCAATACTATCATTTTATAGAAAAGTGAGGTCCAAAAAGTTTATAAAATAATAAACAAGTCAATTACTAATTCCTGAGTATCTATCATTGAACATTTCTGGATGCTTGAGATAATGCTTGTTAGATGAGTAGTTGTTCAGCTCACTCTACGGAATAAAAGGTCACACAGCTAGCTTTTATGTTGTTTCTGAGGCCGGATTTGAACTCAGGTCCTCCTGACTCCAGGGCTGCGCCACCTAGCCGCCTCCCCCCACCCCCTACCCCAGTACCAGATTTCAAGTATTACAAAGTGATACTTATCAATAAAATCTGGTACTGCCTAAGAAATAGAGGGGTAGATCAGTGGAAAAGAACAGGTACATGATACATAGTAGTCAATGACCACAGTAATCTAGTATTTGATAAACTCAAAGAGTCAAGCTTTGGAGGCAAGAATTCACTGACAAAACTTTGAATGTAGTTTAGCAGAAACTATATCAATATCTCACATCATATGCCCAGATAAGGTCAAAATGGGTACATGACTTATGACATAAAATATGATATCATAAACAAATTAGTGTGAAAAATTTTACCTGTCAGATCTATGGATATAGAGTTTATGACAAAAGAAGAAATAGAGGATCATGGGAAATATAATAGATAATTCTGATTACATGTCATTAAAAAGGATTTGCACAAATAAAAACAATGTACTCAAAATTAGAAGGAAACTAGGAAGCTTGGAAAAATGTTTTTTTAAACAGCAAGTTTCTCTGATAAAGGTCTTATTTCTTAAATATATGGGGAACTGAATAAAATTTATAAAAATGAACCATCCCTGAACTGATAAAGGGTTAAAGGATATAAACAGGCAGTTTTCAGAAGAAATTAAAGCTAGAGTCATATGAAAAAATCTTCTAAATCACTATTGATTTAAGAAATGTAAATTAAAACAACTCCTAAATACCACCTCATACATATCAGATTGGCTATCCTGATAGAAAAGGAAAAGGACAAATGCTGGAGGAGATGTGGGAAAACAGGGACACTAGAGCACTTTAGGTGGAATCGTAAACTGGTTCAATCATTCTGAAAAACAATTTGGAATTATGCCCACAGTGTTATAAAACTTTGTATACCCCCTGAACCAGCATTACCAGTAGTAGGTCTGTGTCACAAAGAGAGCAAAGAAAAAGGAAAATATCTATATATACAAAAAATATTTATAGCAGCTCTTTTTGTTGTGGGAAGGAACTAGAACTTAAGAGGATGCCTATCAACTAGGCAATGGCTATACAAATTATGGTATATGACTGAGAAAAACTATTGTAAAGACATAATGAAGAAGATGGTTTCAGTAAACCTCTGAAGACTTATATGAACTGACTCAAAATAAAGTAAGCAGAATCAGAATATTATAGTAATATAAGTAATATTCTATAAGCAGAATATTGTAATAATAAACATTAATATTAACAATAACCAACAATAATGACCAACCAATTAATACAATAATCTAACCCAACTGCTGAGAACTCATGATGAGTTCCACTTCCAGAGAGAGAACTGATTAACTCAGTGCAAATTGATGCATAATTTTTAAACTTTATCTTTCCTTTTTTTTTAAACAACATGGCTAATAGGGAAATATGCTTCGTATGATTTACCACTAAGTATAAGTGATATAACATTGCTTGTGTTCTTAATGGGGGAGGTGGGCTTGGAGGGAATTTGGAACTCCAAATTAAAAAAAAAGAATGTGAAAAATAAAAAGAGACTATGCATATGCATGAATATAGGCATATGCATATACAAAATAAATTCAAGAGAAACATTTTGTGGGGAAGCAAGCATCTGAGGACATTAGGAAAGGATTCATGTAAAAGATAGCAATTGATTTATGCTTTGAATTAATTAATTTCAAGATGGTGCACTTATTGTGCAAAACGTGGCCATGGGAAACGATATGCAATGTGAAAAAACAGAAAGAAAACTATATTGGCCTATATGTAGAGTGTGAAGAGTAGTTATGTGTAACAGGGTGAAAAAAGTATACTGGTGCTAGATAGTAAAGTGATTTGAATGCTAAGAAGAAAAGCTAGCATTTGGTCTAGAAGCCATAAAGAGCAACTGGAGTTTATTAAGTATGGTCATGACTTAAGAATATGACTTCAGGAGTTATGTGAAGGATAGATTGAAGAAGGTAACAAAGAAACAAATTAGAGGATTACTGCAACAGTCCAGGTAAGAAGTGATGAAGGCAAGAACACAGAGAAGGGAGAAAATGCAAGAAATGCTGATGAAGAATGATTGAAAAAAGTTGGCAAATGATGGGATCTGAGGGAGGAGGGATAGGGAGAAGTTGACTACGATACTCTGCAGTTACAAACTTGAGTGAGTGGAAAGATGGTGCCCTTCATAGATAAAGAGGTTAGGGAGAGAGATGAGTTTAGAGGGAAAGATGATTTCAAATTAAGTTTGATGATGGACAAATGGACAAATTAAGTTTGAGATGACTAAAAGAAATCCAGGTTGAAATGTCCAATAGGGAGTTGGTGGTGTTGGGGTGAATAGGCAGGGCTGCATAAATATTTAGGAGTCATCTAAAGATAATAATTAAATTTAGGAGTCAGCCTAAAGATAATAATTAAATACAATGATTGAAATTATAATGTGAGGTCTCTAAAACATCAAATATTCTTTGAAGAATGGGCACAATTTTTTTATCTTTCGTTTTAAAAACATTTTAATTTTCAAATATATCTTTCTTCCTCCCAAACAATGCAATAAAGACCAAAAAGAGTTGTGTTTTTTGGGGGTTGGGGTGGGGGAGAAAGTAGTTAAAAAAACTAACAAACAAAACTAAAAGTATATTCAGTATTATAAATCCATCGGGGCGGCCAGGTGGCTCAGCGAGTAAGAGCACCGGCCCCAGTGTTGGAATGACTTGGGGATCGAATCAGGGCCCAGATACTTAGCACCACACCCAAAAATAACTGGCCGTGTAACCTTGAGCAAGTTACTTAACCCCGATTGCTTTAAAAAAAAAAATAAATCCATAGCCCCCAAACTCTACAAAGAAGGAAGGTACATTTTCTTATCATTTTTCAAAAGCAAGTTACAATTCAAATGTTCAGTTGTGCTTTATTGTCACTGTTTTTTCCCATCTACAATGTTGTAGTTTATTTGTATGTTTTTTTCCCTGGTTCTGCTAATTCATCTCTCAATTCTTGAAACTTGTGGGTCCCTTATATATAACATTCCATTACATTTATGTACAACAATTTATTTAAGGCATTGCTCAAATGTTGTTAATCTACTTTCTAACCATTTTTGGCTAGTATAAAAAGTGATGTGAAGAATATTTTGTTGTTTATGGAATCTTGCATTCTTTTATCAACTTAGTGCACATGCACAGAAGTGGAATCTCTGAGTCAAGTAGTATGGATATTTTTGTCTATTTCTTAGCATAAATTCAAATTGCTTTCTAGAATGGCTGGATCACAGTTCCAGCAACCAGGTATTTTGTCCTCTTTGTCAATTTTCTGGGTATGAGATGAATTCCTTGAGTTGATTTCATTTGCATTTCCTTTATTTTGAATTATTTGGAGAAATATTTCTCCACAGCCATCTATCCTTTGGGGAATACTTGCTGGTCTTATACATCTTAGCTCTGTACATATATTGATGCTATACTAGTTTTACGTTGGACTTCTTGGACACCAATTTAAATGCCATGATAACAAATCATTTAGATATAAAAAGGTTAAATATAATTTCTGAGGCTTTCCAGTGAGAGGTTAGCCTGGCTTCTCCTTATTCAGGTCTCAAAAGAAATGAAGAACAGCTGGTCATCATAACAGCCCATAATATACATGAAGACAACTATTATTAAGTCAATCAGCATACTTTTCTCTAAATTTAATAATCTCAGTTCTTTTATCTTTTCTTCATAATTCATGACCATCAAAAGTTTCTTTACATATATTACTCTCTTGTCAAACCTCTCCCAAGTCTGCTCTTCTTATTCTAAACTACAGAACAAAGGTTTTTAGTGGAAGTTTTTTATCTCTAAAATATTCCATGCCCCCTATTTGGGGACAGTGTTTTTTAGCAAAAGGTTTTTGAGGCATAATTTCATTGGAATCCTGTGTCTATCTTCCCAACTAGCAAAAAAAATTCTAGATTCTTTGTATAAAGGTGAGTCGAAGTGAAGGAAATTAAATAAGAAGAAGGAAAGTTAGGTAGAATGATACTTAGTCACTATACTTTTCTTACTTCAAGCCCTTCTGATTCCTTTGATTAGCAAAGCTCTTAAGTAACTAAAAAAAAAGGAGAGTACTGAATGTAGTAGAAGGATAATGAGTTTTGAGAGGCTAAATGAATCAACCAATAAACAAATATTTATTAACTATTTAGTTTGCCAGGCAGTATAATGAACATTGGACACCAAGATTCTCCGTCTATTCCCCTTTCCCAGTCTTACCTAGAATGATCAAAGCAGAACACTGAGGAGATAAGATGTTAAAAGATAATATGTAGAATATACTTAATTAATCACAAAAGAGAAAAGATACTAAGTTGACAAGCACATATATACTTGCTTCTGGTTTCAAGTTTCTAAACTGAGAAATGCATTTATTACCAACTGTCTCCTGCAAATTACCACTCGGCTTTCCTTACATCACTTCAATTGAAAACAAAACAAAAATTTATTTGCTTCTCTAAACTAGTTCCATTCCCACTTCTCCATTTCTATCAATTTCTCAGTATGGTATTCCATAGCTGAGGTCTTTTACTGAGTGCTCTCCCTCCTGACAACACCAATGGACTGACACCATCATTCCTTAGATGACAAAGAGCAAATTTCTTCTCAGAATTCCATCCTCCTCCTCTTTAGGAAGCCCCTCTTCTTTTTTTTTTTTTCTAATTTACTTATTTATTTTTAGTTTTCAACATCCATTTCCACAAAATTTTGAGTTACAAATTTTTCTCCCCATCTTTCCCCTAGCCCCTACCCCAAAATAGTGAGCCTATTGAATACCCCTTCCCCCAATCTGTTCTCTCTTATGTCCTCCCCCATACCCCTGCTAACTTTCTAGCAGGGCAAGATGGATTTCTATACCCCAATGCCTATATATCTTATCTCCTATTTGCATGTGAAAAACTAATTTGTTTTAACATTTGTTTTTGAAACTTTGACTTTCAGAATCTTTCCCTTCTTCCTTCCTCACCCACCACCACCGGGAAGATAAGCAATTCAACATAGGTTGTACATGTGTAGTTATGGAAAACATTTCCACAGTAGTTATATTGTGAAAGACTAACTATATTTCCCTCCACCCTATCCCGCCCTCCCCCCACTCATTCTATTTTCTTCTTTGACCCTATCCCTTTTCAAAAGTGTCTGCTTCTAACTACCCTCTCCCCCAACCTGCCCTCACTTCTATCATCCCCCCTCTTATCCCCTTCCCCTCTGCTTTCCTGTAGGGTAAGACACCCAATGGAATGTGTATGGTATTCCCTCCTTAAGCCAAATTCAATGAGAGTAAGGTTGACCCATTCCCTTTCACCTTCCTGCTCTTCCCCTTCACTGTAAGTGTTCTCTTGCCTCTTTAATGAGATAATTTACCCTAATCTATGTCTCCCTTTCTCCTTCTCCCAATATATTCCTCTCTCACCTCTTAATTTTATTTTTTAGATATCATCCCTTCATAGTCATCCTGTGTCCTCTGTCCATGTATACATGTACACATATATGCACATACACACATATTTATATACATATACACCCTCCTATACATACATATATATATTTTTTTCCATGTAGGAATATAAATAGTTCAATTTTAATAAGTTCCTTATGATTTCTTTTTCCTGTTTACCTTCTCATGCTTCTCTTGCTTCTTGTATTTGAAAATCAAATTGTCTGTTCAGCTCTGGTTTTTTCATCAAAAATGTTTGAAAGTCCTCTATTTCACTGAATGACCATATTTTCCCCTGAAGCATTATACTCAGTTTTTCTGGGTAGGTGATTCTTGGTTTTAATCATAGCTCCTTTGACCTCCAAAATATCATATTCCAAGGCCTTCGATCCGTTAATGTAGAAGCTGCTAGGTCTTGTGTTATCCTGACTGTGTTTCCACAATACTCAAATTGTTTCTTCCTGGCTGCTTGCAGTATTTTCTCCTTGACCTGGGAACTCTGGAATTTGGCTATAATATTCCTAAGAGTTTGGGATCTTTTTCGAGAGGCAATCAGTGGATTCTTTCAATTTCTGTTTTACCCTTTGGTTATAGAATATCAGGGCAGTTTTCCTTAATAATTTCTTGACAGATGGTGTTTAGGATTTTTTTTTTGATCATGGCTTTCAGGTAGTCCAATAATTTTTAAATTATTTCTCCTGGATCTATTTTCCAGGTCAGTGGTTTTTCCAATGAGATAATTTCACATTACCTTCTATTTTTTCATTTGTTTGCATCTGTTTTATAGTATCTTTATTTCCCATAAAGTCATTAGCTTCCAATTGCTCCAATCTAATTTTGAAGGAATTATTCTCTTCAGTGAATTTTTGAAATTCCTTTTCCATCTGGCAAATTTGGCTTTTTAAGGCATTCTTCTCCTCATTGGATTTTTGGGCCTCTTTTGCCATTTGAGTTGGTCTATTTTTAAGGTATTATTTTCTTCAGTATTTTTTTGGGTCTCCTTTAGCAGGCTGTTGACTTGTTTTTTATGATTTTCTTGAATCATTCTCATTTCTCTTCCCAATTTTTCTTCCACTTCTCTTACCAGATTTTCAAAATCCTTCTTGAGCTCCTCCATGGCCAGTGACCAGTTCATATTTCTCTTGGAAGCTTTTGATGAAGGAGTTCTGACTTCATTGTCTTCCTCCCATTTCCATGCTGTGATCCTCTTTGTCCCCCCAAAAGGAATCTATGGTTGGATTCCGTTTCCTCTGCTTGCTCATGTTGCTAGTCAATTACTTGACTTTTGAGTTCTTTGCCAAAGTAGAAGTCTGCTTTTAGAATGGAGAGAGCTTTGTCCCAACTCGCTGGGGTTTTTGCAGCTGCCAGAGCTATTAGTTGGGCACCCTCTCTACAGCCCCCACAAGCTCTGGCACACAGGCCACGCACCCCAGGACCACTACCCAAGACCGTGATCCAGATCCAAGCAGGTCAAAGCAAGAGTGATGACCCTCTCTCCCCCTGTAATCTGCAGGGCAGGAGCTCTGGAAGCAGCCATGCCTGCCACGCTCTTACTTCCAACAAAGTTCCCCACTGACCTTTTATTTTCTCTTTGGTATTTATGGGTTGAGAAGTCTGGAAACCGCCACAGCTGCTGGTAATTCACTCTCCTGAATTCTTCTCTGGCTGGTTCGGGCCACCCTGGGGCTGGAACTGGGGCCCATGGGGGAATGCGCTCGACTCCCAACACGCTGCAACAGACCTTTCCTGTTGGCCTACCAGGCTGCCTTCTGTGGGAGATTTGATTCTGTCTTTTACTTTGTGGGTTCTGTAGCTTCAAAATTTTTTTAGAGTCATTTTTTTTTTCAGGTATTTACGTGGTTGGAACCAGAGCCCACACCAAGTTTGTGCTTCTACTCCGCCATCTTAGCTCTGTCCCCAGAGCTCCTCTTCTTTAACTACCAATATTTACTTCTTCCTTTCCTCCTCTGTGTGATATTTTTCCACTCTGAAAACTCCTAACACAGATAAGGATTCTCTTTTACCTGTTAAGATTCTTTTACCTATTTTCACAATGAATTCCTTCTTTTTTCATTTAGGGAACATTTCATTCTCCCATTTAATCTAAAAAAAAATGCAGAGGCATTCCTTAAATATTACTACCTTCATTTTTAAAAAAGAGACTGCTTAAACTCTGTCCACTGGTGAGCTAATGGACCATAACAAAAAGAGAAATATAGTATGTTATCTAGATCACTATAAAATTGTTCTAGCTTTTGATACATACTGGAAGCATTATTCAAGGCCTTTTCTGATATTTAGAATTTGATGCCTACAACTGCTAAATTACGAGGTTGACTCTACTATCATACTGGAATGTCTACTCCAGTCATCTCTGGCTGAATAAGTAAGGTAACCGGATCAAACTAATAGAGCAAGAAAAGTCCTTCAAGATTATCAGGGCCAATACCTTCATATTATTTTTTTAAGTTTTATTTGTACACAACAGACATTTGCTAATGAAACCTCCTGTCCACCCCCACCTCAACATTCACTACACAAAGCCTTCTCTTGTAACAAAGAAAAACAGCTTGTAAAACTACCCCAAAAAATGTCCAACAGCAGATACATCATTTGATAGCTGTAATTCTCTACAGTTCTTCCACAAGAAGTGCACATAATCACCTGTCATGTAGGAATAACAACAATAACAATATAATAATGGCTAGCATTTATATAGCACTTAAGGTTTTTAAGTGCTTTATATCATTAGCATATTTTATCTTCATAACAACCATGGTAGGAGGGTGCTATTATTTTTCCCATTTTACAGATGAAGGATTTAAAGCAGACGGGTTAAGTGAATTGTCTAGGATGACAAAGCTAGTAAGTATTTGGAGTTAGATTTGAAATTAGGTCTTGCTGACTCCATACCCAGTTTTCGATCTATTTTACCACCCAGCTGCCCCTCATATTGGCTAGGTCTTTAACTTGGGTTCATCTGCTTTTTGGTGTTACTTTAACATGATAATCACTGTGCATATTTTTTTCCTGGTTCTGTTTTCTTTCTCTGCATGATTTTATAGAAGCCTTGCCATATCTGTCTGAATCCTCATATTCACTGTTTCTTACACAAATATTCTATTACTTTCCTAGGCTAAAATGTGTTACTATTCTCCAGGTGGTGGGCACTCAGTTACCCACCTACTTTTTTGCTACCACAAAAGTGTTGCTCGTAAAATTTTGGTATATGCAGCATTTTTCTTTAGTTGACTTCTTTGTAGTTACATGCACAATAGTAGGATCAATGGGTTGATTAGCTTCTCATTTTATAAATGAAAAACTAAGTTTCAGAGATATTAAATGACTCATTGTCACATAACTACTAAATAGCAGTTTCAAACTCAGATTCTTTGACCTCACTTCCAGTGATATTTCTACTACACCCTGTTGGTCCACAGTAAAAACTGAACTCTCCCTGATTTAAGACAAGTAGCAAAGATGTGAATCTTGTTACCAAGAAGATAAGGACAATAACTATAATATGAGCCAAGTATAGGAGTCATAACGCTCAAAGGACCAGAAGCAGGAGATGGTATCTCAAGTAAGGGCAGCTGAAATCACAAAGTGGAAAAACTGCATCAGGGAGAAATGATACCCAAGATTCAATTTTCAATATACCAGATGAGTAGTGTTGTACTAATGTAGACAAGGATGACAAAGTGTCATCTCCATTTGTGGTACCTGGTAAATCTGTGGACATGTTCCTGTTTTAATGTCCAGCCAGGCAGTAAGCACCCTTCTTATATCCCTTTAGCTACATACCTATCCCCCTTACTCTATTTCCTTTTTTTAAATCAAAGATTGGATGTTCAGAGATGCAAAAACAAATTAATAATTTTTTTGCATCAATTATTTCACAAAGATGGAGCTTGCAAAAAGTTTCATGCTTTGTATGACAACAACCGGACTTATTCAGCACCACTTTTTAATTTAATAAATATGACAAAATGTAATCTGTGAAAAAAATATAGAGAAATTATAAGGAAAAGCAGAGATTATTCAAACTTGACAACTTAAAATATGACAAATTAAAATATTTTGTAGGACATAGTAGGAAATCTACAAGAGATTATAGAAAGGAGTGAAAAGTCTAACTGGGATGGTAAAGAAATGACATTTACCGATGAAGAGAAAACAATTCTTGAAAATATCAATGTTTTTATTACAGAAAGAAAAACTCTGACATGGTTGGATTAGTGGGTCCTAAAAAGGGGAATATACATATATATATGTATATCTATATACGTTTGTGTGTGTAAATGGACATATGAGATAGGGATAATGTCACAGTTGACAAAGAGTTGGCAACATAGCCAGGAAGATCAGAATCCAAGTTCAATCTGTGACAAATACAGATTTTGTAACCCTATGCAGTTAGACAGATGGAAACATCTATGTTACCTATCTACATATATACACATATATGTTTGTTTGTATATGTATATATGTGACTATGCATACCCTTTGGTAGAAATAGTTCATGAAGACAGTTACTATCATAAACATAAATTTTCCAAGATGATGGAAGTTGGATTTTATATAAGAGGAATGATTAGGCCAATATTAGGAAGAAAATACCTCTAAATTAAAATAAATATCTTTTAAAAGTTTTAAAATTAACTTATTACTTTGATTTTTATTTGATTTAAATTATTAGTCATACTTTTATTATGAGATATTTAAGAACTTATGTAATACTTCCCCAATTTATACATTCCATTTACTGGCATTTATTTTAGTCACTACTTTTAACTAGATAGCACTCTGAAGGCCGATAAAGTAGTAAAATTCCATTGACACGTTAATTGTCATTTACTAAATTAGCAAAAATACTGGCAACATTATATAAACAATAACATTACTATTATGATTCTTAGGAAATATTTCATGGTGAAAATCAATGTGAGACCCATCATGAATCTTGAAATTGTAATTACAAAATCACCTGGGTGACTGGAGATATTGTAGAACTCTCCAGATAAAAGAACTTTAAAAGAAACTGGGGAGGGGAGAGAGCTACCCACACATGGATAGGTTTAGAAAAAGAGATGCATTTATTTATTCATTCATTCAATTATTTAAAATTTTTATTTCCAGTTCTGGATCCTCTCCCTCCCTCTCACCCTTCCCCCAACCACTGAGATGGCCAGAAATATGATACCCATTATACATGTGAAGTCATGCAAAACATTTCCACATTAGCCATGTTGCAGGAGGGGGGGCAGAGGGAGGAAGCAAGAAAAATAAAGAAAGTGAAAGAAAATATGTTTCAATATGCACTCAGAATCCATCAGCTCTCTCTCTAGAGAAGGATAACAATTTTCATCATGAGTCCTTTGGAACTATTGTGGATCACTGTACTGATCAGTATAAGTCTTTCACAGCTGATTATTGATACAATATTGCTGTTACTGTGTACAACAGTCTCCTAGTTAAAATGGAAATTAAAAAAAAATAAAAAACCAGTATTTTAGCAAAGTATCTAACAAAACTTCTATAGATAACCCTACAGATAAGAAATGAGAATGGTGGTGAATTCAGAGTTAGCTATACCCAAAAAGGTACTGTGTTAGCATGACGTGGTATAATGATGATAATATCCAGAATTTACATAAAGGCTTAAGGTTTGTAAAACACTTTACAAATCCACAAAATTGCTATTTCTGGTAGACTACTAATGGCTTTAACTTGATGAACATCTTAATTGCTGAATTAATGAAGGCATAAAAAGTATAGTGGATACCTGGCTTGGCAATCTGTTGGTTTTACAAAACTTCAAAATTATAAAAAATTTCACAAACTTAAGACAAAGATAATACCAATCATTTGGTACTAATAATATTAACTCAGGCTTAATTTGTATTAATAGGAACATTATATCCAGATGCCCATGGGGCAGGTCAGAAAACCTACTGTGTACTGTATCCAAATCTGACCATTCTTTTTTCAAGAGGCACTTTGACAAACTTACAAGGCACTCAGGTTGGTGACTACAATTGTGAGGGCTCTACAAATAATATGAGTAACAGTTGAAAAAACAAAAGACTAAGGGGGAGACATAAGTGTATTCAAATATCTAATAAACTGTAAGACAGAAGGAAATAAGATTGCTATTTCTTCCAAAAATCTTCCATCAGTGGTTTAGATATCAATGTAACTAACAAGAACTGAAAACTCAAGAAAAAATGCACACAAAATCCTGGCTCATGATTTCACTAGATTCCTACACCTTCTTGCTAATGTGAGGGGCAATATAATAGTATAAATGGCCTTGCACAAATATAACATCATACATAGATATGTATGTATATAATGTGTATATATTTGTATGTATGTATGTATGTATGTATGTATATACACATATGGTGGCACAGTGCACTGGGCCTGGAATCTGGATGACCTCAGTTCAAATACAGCCTCAGAAACTTACTAGCTGGGTGATTCTAGGCAAGTCACTTAACCCTGTTTGCCTTAGTTTTCTCATCTTTAAGATGAGCTGGAGAAAGAAGTGGCAAACCACTCCAGCATCTTTGCCAAGAAAAGCCCAAATGGGGTCACAAAAAGTGAGACACAACTGGAACCAAACGACATATATGTGTATATGTATAAAAATAAATTCAAACTACCTCAAACTATGACTCACTATGAAAAAAACTTTAGCATATTATAAATCTACCTCATCCTTAATCCAATGTGGGGGGGGGGATGGACAGGGAAATTACTTTAAAAATTTATTATAAAGCAATCCAACAGCATGCATTAAAAAATATGATGTTGTAACAAAGGTGAATTCCATCAACAAATACTGCTTAACAGAGACCTCAAGGTCATCAACAAAAGTATATTAGGAGCACTTTTCCTATTTCAATCACTTATTTCCTAGATAAATCCAGGAAGCAAAAGGAAAAACTATATATATTGTTAATTTGGCATTCTTACATGAATATGGCAGCTGTGACTTAGGCCAGTTGTGAGAATCAATAGAGTAGGACAATAATTTTTTGAAGTTTTTAAGGCAGTCTTAATCTCTTCAAATATGAAAAACCTACCCACTGACCACTGAAATTTCCTGGGCATGCTAAACCTCTTCTCATCACAAACTTAACTCAACTTAACATGTGAATAAACCAGATTAGGAACTGTTTGATTATGTAGAAGAGACAAGATATATTGTAGATCCAGACAATTTCTATTTAAAATAATAATTCACCTGGAGTTTAAACCTATACAATATGGTTTATCTTCTTGCTCACCACTCAACCATATTACATAAAATACAGATGTTGGTTTCATATTTAGTCAGATGAAAATAAAGTTTATTGGAACTCTGAACTTTTCTCTTGATTTATGGTCAAAATTTGTATTTGGCCAGATATGTTAGTCTTTTGTTTAAAATAACAAAATTATGTAACTCAATTTGGACAGGGTAATACTGACACCATGTGATACATTGTCTCATGGTAGCGTGATCATTGATCCTTTTATATTTTATTCCATGTATTTTTGAATCTATTATGTTTAACATGCAAACTCTAATCTTAATCTCAACATGCCTACGTATCTGGAGGACAAAGAGGTTTAGTTAACTAAATGGCTTTAATTGCTGTTACCAACAGAATTCAATTCACAAAAATTTACCAATTTCCTATGGTACAGAAAGGTATGTTGTATGTAGTAGGCATACAAAACAGATGTACATTTTATTCTTCAGGAGCTTATAAAACTACTGGAACTCTTTGTAACTTACAAAGGGAAAAAGATTTAAATGCTTTTTAATTGATTAAAAGTACATAGACAATTATGATACAGAAGAGAATATGATACATGCAACGGAGAGATACAGGAAAAATGCTTTAAGAATTCTGAGAATGAGGTAACTATAGGTAACCTTTAAATGTTCAAAATTTAACATTAGCACCTAATATATATATATATATATATATATATATATATATATATATGAACTGGATTTGAGACTTTAGAAGGAAAACACAAGTGTAACCCACTTTATGCTATGTCTATTTGTTTTGTATATTTTTTAATGTAGCACTAAATTTCTGGACAAAATTTTGTTACCCCTCCATACAGACTTCATATTTTATATAGATTCATATGGTAGTCTATACTAATGGATCAGACTCAGAAGATTCTGTTGGTAAAATTCTTTATTAACAGTAATTTCATTAGCCTTCTTAAATGTTAATAGTCCTCAAAGGGATCTCTACCATTTCCTATAATACGTTCTAACTCAAAAGATAATTTAATTACAATACTTCTTTCCATATACTTTAATCTACATCCTTCCATGCATTTTAAGGATTAAAGAATTCATTATCATGTTTGTTTTATTAGCATTACACTAAATATGTGTAAACTAGGTAGTCCACTATTTTTAGGTAGGATCATCTAAACATATCACTCAATAAATATTTTCTTAGTACCTAAGATATGTCAGCAGCTAAGTTTCTCGCCTTTCACTCAACTAACAATGGCAAAAGAACTAGAGAAAAAAAGAGTTAATGGAAAACATAAATTTCCAACAAAGTCTCATAAAAACCATGCACCAATGCTGTTTTTTTTTTAATGTTAATGATGAATGCATATTTTCCAAAAATAATACCACATCAATAGTTTGGAACTGACACCCACAATATAAAAAGACCACAGGACTGTGAACCACAAGATTTTTCACTAACTTTTAGGCAAAACTAGAGGTACTTGTCTATAATATGGGGACAATAATCTATTTCCCTTTTTAGTTATATTATTAGATTGCTACGGGAATAAAGTGAAATAATACCTGTGAAAGTATTTAAAAATTTAGAAGCACAAGAAAACAAAGAATTCAGAATATTTAGAAATTAAGGTCTTTACTAGGTCTTTAGAGCCATGACGCAAAATACTCTAAGAAAGCGGCTGTAAATACATGCAAGTATTCTAAAGTATGGATATTTCAGGCTGAATAAGTCACCGAGGCTCTGTCTCAGAGACTCTCTCTTTTCTCACAAATTTCTAACTAACCTAACAGCTGTATAATTGTGTTCCTGGGCATGTATTAGGTAGGTATTAGTATCTGGAGAATTCCATACAAATGTAATGATAATGGGAATTTGAAGATCTTCCCTGCCCCTTGCATTTTCAATCAAAAAGGTACTTAGCACCTTGTTCCAAGTTCATGATCGTGTCACGTATTAAGAACCAGAACTTGTGAATCCCACAGTGGGTTGGACTTGTTGATGTAACAGGAAGGGGCAATACCATACATAAGGAAAAACCCAAGCTGAGAGAGGCCAGAACTTCTGGGAGCGAGCATCTGGAGGATGGGCAACAGAGAAGAGAACTGAGAACTGAACTGAGAACTGATAATTGAGAAGAACTAAGAAATGAGAAGAGAGAAGAACTGGGGGGAGGCATGGCTGTGGTGTTGGTACTTTGTCTGTTTTGATGTTTCTCTGTTAGATTGGTCTGCTAATAGAGGACAGTGTTGTTGTTACAGAAGCTCTGGGACTCTGATGCTGGTTCAAAAGCCCTGAAAGAGGACTTTCTTGTTGTATGTTTACAGAAATCCTGGAGGAGGGTCTTGCTGATGATTTCAGAGTTCCAAGGACTATACTGATGATTTGTGTTGATTCCTCAGACCTTGTTGATGCATTTGAGTTGATTTCACAAGCAGAAAGTGAATTGCTGAGGATACCGGCAACTTGTACAAATGTTATTGTGGCTTTGTTAAGCTTTGTCTTCCCAGGAACAGAAACTGTGAAGGACTTGAGGTGGACTAGACACTGTGAGCTTCAATATACAACAGGAAATGCACAAGAAGCTGGACAAAGAGCTGAGACCTGTTTGCCTTTGAACCCAGGGGCAGTTGGATGGATTCAGGCAGGAGCTGGGACCATAGGTCATCCCAAATCCTTAAAATAACCTGAAAGTACCAGGTAAAATTCCTTTTTTTTAACATGACTATGGTTACCTGCTAATATGTTATGTAATAAAGGCTAGGTATCATTATTCTTTTCATGAGAATATTGGAATACAGAGACTACAAGATCTACTCAAGATTGATAAATCAACTAAGGCTAATGAGTCTGATGAAGCTAGGCAAAAATAGTTTAAGATACAAGAAAAATAGTTTAAACTGAACTTCTGCTAGTTTATAATAACTGCAAACTCCAAACTATATAAACTCATTTATTTTTTTTTTAAAGCAATTGGGGTTAAGTAACTTGCTCAATGTTACATGGCCAGGTGTTTCTGGGTGGGTGCTAAGTGTCTGAGCCTGGATTCAATCCCCCAGGTCATCCCGACACTGGGGCCGGTGCTCTTACTCACTGTGCTACCTGGCTGCCCCAAACTCATTTTTTTACAGAAAAATGCATGCCACATAAAAAAAAAAAGCTTTGGCTCTTGTAGCAAAATAGTGTTAGAGCAAATGTTATCAAAACAAAATTACAGTGAGTTTAACAAATTTATGCTTATTATATTGTTTACATGAGTACCCAACAAATAGAAGGTTGGAGCTATATTTTTTAAAATTATGGTTAGAGGCTTTTGCTGCCATTTTTAGTTTAAATCTAAAATCATTACAAAGCAGATATAGCTGTTTGTACATATCACCCAATCAGTCCTTTTTGTTTTTTTTTGGTGCTTTTTGGAGGGCAATTGGGGTTAAGTAACTTGTCCAAGGTCATACGGCTAGTTCTTGTGTTATGTGTCTGAGGCAGGATTTGAACTCAGGTCCTTCTGGCTCCAGGGCTGGTGCTCTACTCACTGAGCCACCTAGCTGCCTCTGGATTAGTCCTTTTAAAGTTATATCAATTAATCAATAAGCATTTATTAATTCTTAAGTACTACAGTAGGTATTAGGGAAACAGAAACAAGTCCCTTATCTCAAGGAGCTTATATTCTACAGGGGGAAAACAGTATGTATAAGTAAATACCAAATGAACATAAGATGAAGTTGGGAATAAAGGCCTTAACAACTTGATAGATCATGAAAGAATTCATGTAGGAGGTGGTATTGGAGCTGAACTTTGAAGGCAGCTGGGATTCTAAGAGAAGTAGACGAGTAGGGAGTATATTTTAGGCATAAGAGTCTATCTGGACAAAGGCACAGAGATGAGGGTGGAATGGCCTGTGTGAGCAATGAGAAGCAAAGGGGGTTAATGTGTAAGTCTAGAAATAGTCTTGATAGGGTAGACACAAGGGGAGAATCAACCAATAAAAAGTTATCAAGTGCCTCCGATCTGCCAAGCACTGTACTAAGATTTATGGCTTTAAATGCCAAAGAGGAGTTCGTATTTGGTCCTAGAGACAACTGAAAGGCATTGGACATGGTCAGACTTGCTCCTTATCACATTATTGTTTTAGCAGGTGCATGGAGGGAAGATTTTAAGGAGGAAATACTTGAGGTACTAAGTGCATTAGAAAATAAATAAGCTATGTTTTTTATCTTTTTGCTGAAAAAAGAATTAAAGAAAACCAGATTTAGATTAAAAAGTGGGTCAAGATAGAAGTGAATACAATCAGCCAATTAGAGAATGCACTTGATAACAATTCTTTTCTTAATGTAAAACTGTATTTCTTTAACTAATGGATGCTGTGATAAATTCACATGATAGATCTGACATATTTAGCAAATGAGATATCAGTACATTAATAGGATCATATTCATCAATGAATACTTAAAAAAAACCCCTTAAACACAAACTTAGAGAAACGTTGGGCTAACACATATAAACTAACATCAGAAATAGCACTTCTAAACTTCTGAGTCACATGATCAAACAGATGGAGGCCTAGACATTTACAACAGTACCCACTCTGAAAAAACCTGCAAAAGAAAAATCATGAGCTAGGGGTATCACACTTATGGCTATTCCAAAGACCAAGAATGCAGGTAATTTAACAAAGTAAAAGTCTTATGAATCAATGTTGGAGAAAAACAATCCCTAATATGCTCAATATGCTTTTCTGAACAGTCTTCTCTCCCTCCAGCGAGGTGTACAAATCAACCCACTGATTTCTACTTTGGGACCCAAAGGTTCCCTCCTCATGCAGTCTCTGTTGCACATGCCATCCCTGCCCTTCCTCCAGAATCCTGTTGCAACCAGTGGCAAACAATCAAAGCACCCAGGTTACATAAAAAGGAGGAAGATACGTAAGAAAAAATGATTGTAATTCCCTTCTTGTGTGGTATGGCCTCAAGGTAAGGGAACCCCAACATGGCAGAAACTATGGCTAGTATATTCTATCTAAAGTCTGAAAAAAGTAGTAGACTACTCAGCTCTGCCAGAAAACTAAGGATCAGACGAGGACCAAGGGAGGCCGAGGTTTTGGGCAACTTCAGGCATGAAGGAAAGAAACCAGAAATCAGATGGTTTAAGGTTATCTCCAACCCCCTTCCCTGTACTGTCAGAGGTTGTCTAGGTTAGGGAACCAAGACTGGTTAAAAATTAATTCTGAGACATATTTGAGGTCCAGCTACTACAAGACTCTACTATCCAAAGAGGATAAAAATGAATGACGGGAACAGAAGAAAAAGATTAATTAAAACCACAAAAGACCTTAGGAACAAGAAAACTCCATTAAAAACCTATAACACACAGAATACAGTGAAGATACCATATGGGAATATGGCTACCACAGCATCTGGCTATAACATCTCTAAGTCAATTTTAGAAAACAAAGGAAATTGAATTAATACCTACTGAAAACACTGGATCCTGTAGAATCCTCAGAAATCATAGAACTTACAATAGAATGTTTCTGAATGGTACAAGAGAAAAATTAGAATCTTGAAAAAAGTTAAAATGGAATGACAAATGACAGAATTCATGACCTTCATAACAAATGATTAGAATAGGAAAACTTTAATCAAAGATAGTAAGAGAGTCCAAGTCCATTCAAAAGAAGTAAAAGAGAAAACAACTGATTAAGAATACAGAGAAACTTATATGAAAGATAATCTGGAAGAAGAGAAGCAAAAAATAAAATTTAAAAAGAACACAACATCTCTATGCAAGCAAAACACACTGATTTATAAAGGAAGGATGCCTAGAAATGCTTTAAGGATCACAGACCTCCCAAAAGACGATGACAAACAAACAAACAAACAAAAAAAAAACAAACCAAAAAACCTAATTATGGGAATACAAGAAAATCATTAAGAAAACTGTCCCAAACTTGTGAATACAGAAAATAAAGCAATGATTGAAAGAATCCGAAGATGACTCACATGGGTTTTTTTTGGTAAAAAAAACAAAAATACCTTTGCTGTCAATTACAAGACATATACTGGTTAAATTGAACAAAATTGCAACGGAACTGCAAGAGTATCTAGGGGTAGAGAACCTGCGGCCTTGAAGCCACATATGGCCTTCTAGGTCCTCGGATGTGGCCTTTTCACTGAGTCCAGGTTTTACAGAACAAATCTTTTTAATGTAATTTGTTCTGTGAAATTTGGATTCAGTCACAGAGCCATGCTTGCAGACCTAGAAGACCACATGTGGCCTCAAGGTTCCAGGTTCCCCACCCCTGGTATATCTTCAAACACAAAAGAAATTAGAATGATAGAAGATATACCCAACAAAAACTGCATAAGGGAATGTAATAATATGTTCTGAAAAGCAAAAAAACTCAAGACACAAACCAGATCGAGATACCCTATAAACATTAGCTTAATCATCAATGAAAAAAGATAACCATTTAATGAAAGAGAACCACTGCAAATATCCCTGGAAGACAAAAGAAAATAAAAATTTTTAGTCGATTATCTGACCTTAAGAATACATTTCTTACCCATGGCTGTGAAAAATAAATGATCTGTTTCTCTTCCAATTTTTTCACTGTATGACCTTATTTTAGTTACATTTCCATGTTGAATTTACTATAGAAAACAGCATAAGATAATGGTCGAAGCCTAATTTCATCTAGACTGCTTTCCATGTTTCCCATAATTTCTTATCCAATAGTTTCTTTCCTAAATAATTCATTTGGAAATTACTAGGTACTGGGTTACTGAGTATCATTATTGCTCATTTTCCTTTAATATGTTTCAGTGATCTACTACATTTCTCAGCCATTTACTTACTAATATATTCCCAGTCCCTGCAGATATTATTGAGAAGAGAAATCAATGTGGAGAAATCATACCACTACCAATTGTCATAAATATGTAGAAAACCAGAGGAGACTTTGGAATGAGAGCAATCCTGGTCACAATGGTCCTACTTCCAGACCAGCCTTCATAATCATTATGGAGAAGGGCACAGCATATGCATTGAACCCCAACCAACCACCACCTACAGGGCAGGCACTTGCCGAGTAAGTTAGGTCACCATCAACACTGTGATCACATTCCCTCAGAACTTGGTGGAGAAAGCTCAAGACTCTGAACTCTTAGGAATGAACACTTCTAGGTAAAATACTCTTAGACCAACCTAAACAGCAACCCCTATGATGATGCAGATTGGGAAGTACCGTGTTTCCCTGATAATAAGACCTATCCCGAAAATAAGCCCTCCCCTTACTGTGTAAGATTCCTCTAAAATAAGCCCTCCCCCAAAAATAAACCCTATTGAGATTGCTACTGTAGTGAAGGTGATCCCCTGCACTACACGCTACATTACGGTACCCTCTGTATGCACCGTCCCCCCGCCCCCCGGGTGAAACGCACGCCGCGCTCTGAGCTGCATCCAATCAGAGCTGCAGCAGTGAGTGCGTCATTCTGTTCTTCCCCAGTGATTTGCTTGCTGGCGCCATTGAGAGCAGTGCCATGGAGGAGAGCTGAGGCAGGACAACATAAGCCCTCCCCTGAAAATAAGCCCTCTGGTGTTTTTCTTTCCAAAAAAATTAATAAGACAGTGTCTTATTATCAGGGAAACACGGTATTATGACATATGCAATAACCAATCTGGTCACCAAAGTCTTTGGCACTGTGAAATGATTCAACATTAGAATCTGATAGTATATAACTAGTACAGATAACACTGAAAAAGAGCCATTACCATCTGCTTTGGCATTGAATCTTAAAGACCCTAGGACCTTTTCACTGACTTGCAGCTAAAAGCTTCCTTCTATGTTCTCCCTCCCAATAGAATGTTAGCTCCCTTTGAGAACAGGAGCTGTTTTACGTTTCCACTTGCAACAACTGTCCTTAGCACAGTACTCTGTATATAGTAAACATTAATAAATGTTTTAGTTAATTATTCATTCCATCAAAATGATTTTTTAAACTTTACAATATGAGGAGTATTTTAATAAATGTTCAACAGATAATTATAATTCCTCTGCATAGAACACAAGCAGTTCATATATATCGCTCTCAAATGCAAGAACATGATTCACTTCTTCCCAGAAGAGGCAGTGTTATTTTAACAAGAAACAAATAAATGACCAAACGCTTCCTTAGGTTTGTAGGGATATTCCATGTTGAGTTCAGATCTAAAGGTTAACGAACATGATACGATCCTCTTGACTAAGTCTCAAATGACTTTGAATGGAGCAGAGAATGTTAGATCATCTTAGCATTCTTATCAAAGCAAGGGACTTTAAAGCTTTGCTTGGCCAAATGACAAAAAAGCGAATACCAAGCAAGAAGGACCGTGGTTTGTACTGGCTTCACAACCTAATACCCACAATGGACTTGGACACACACTTCTTTACTGGAATGTGAGTTTAAAAAAATTATGTGAATTTGGTGTCTTAAAACTATATTTTAAGCTATAAATATCAGCAATTTTATAGTAGATGTAAATCAGAGCAGGGCTCAGAGTCAGGAATACCTGGGTTCAAGTGTTGTCTTTCACAGTGAATAAGGACAATAACCTTTTGATGCCCCAGCAACTCTAAGAGTAAGCTGCAGTTGGTCATGGGGCAGTATGCTATACCAAAAAGAATTATAGGCTTAAATAACAACAACAACAAAAAGTAATAACTTAATTTCAGACGTTTTATAAAAAATGTAAGTCCTTCCAAAAGAATATTATGAATAGTTAAATATGACTTTTGGTGGAGTTGTGAACTGGTCTAACTATTCTAGAATGCAATTTGGAAGGATGCCACCCAAATTATGCATGCCCTTTGACCTAGTGATACAGATACTAGGTCTTTTTTTTTTTTTAAGCAATTGGGGTTAAGTAACTTGCTGAAGGTTACACGGCCAGTTATTTTGTGTGAGTGCCAAGTATCTGAGGCTGGAACCGATACTGGGTCTCCCGACGCTGGGGCCGGCGCCCTTACTCACTGTGCCACCTGGCTGCCCCCAGATCCTTGGTCTTTATCCCAAAGAGAAAAAAGAAAGAGGGAGGAGACCCATAGGTACACAAATATTTACAGCAGCTTTTTGTGGTGGCAAAAAAATAGAAACAGGGGATGCCCATGAACTGTGGAATGTCTGAACAAGTTATATTATATAAAGGTGATGAAATACTATTGTGCTGTAAGAGATGATGAAAGTGATTGTTTCAGAAAAACCTGGGAAGACTTACATGAACAGATGCAAAGTGAAGTGAGCCGAACCAGGAGAACACTGTATACAACAGCAATATTTTAAAAATAATCTATTTTGAAAAATTTAGCAACTCTGATAAACATAATGACAACCACAACTCCAAAGGACTAATGGTAGAATATACTATCCATCTCTAGAAAGAGAACTGGACTCAAGATTGCAAACTGAAGAATATGTTTTCCTCTTTTTGTTTTCTTATTTTTGGATACAGCTAATAAAGGGATTTATTTATTTTACATTACTATACATATTTGTAATAGGTTTTGTTTTTCTTCCATTCTCAATAGGTGGGAGAAAAGAGAGAGAGAATTCAAAACTGAAAATAACACTTATTTTAAAAAATAAAATACAAAAACATTGTTAAAATATGAAAGGATATAACCGCTAAATTTGAAAAAAAAAATCATTAAACTACATTGTCCCTCTTCCTTCCTAAGAAAAACTGTCAGACCAACTACTACCTTATGTAAATATACTATGTAAACAAAACCAATATGATTTACAAATACCATCAAACTATATATACATTTTGGAATGCTACTGGGATGACCAAATAAATTATTATATATAAGACCCCTCTTGCAAAAAATGAAATATTTCGTGGATGTTAGTACTACGATGAAGGAATTACAAATAGCTATTTCCAGTATTCTTTATTCAGAAATCATGTCTCTGCTGTTATTTCTATATCATTTTGGGACTCAGTCTTTTGGTATCTTAATAAATTTTCTAGTTTATTTCCCCAAATGGCAAACCTGATGTATTTTGTGATGGATAATTATATCAGCATATTTGTAATCTCTATAGGCATTGTGAATATGGCATTGCTGATACATTTGGCGACGAGGATGGGATCACAAAATGTCAGGCCTCTATTTGGAAGCAGTGGGGCTTTAGAGGGAGAAATGGCTATTCCAGGATGGGAGGATTTGCCTTATTCCTCTCTAGCCAGAGAATGGGCTAAAAGCACAGGGCCCTGTGAAAACTGGGAACCAAGGCTAAAAGAGGGAGAACCTGGAGATTTGGAAAGATGTTTGAAAGCAATACCCATAGAACCAGGCAAAGAACTGGCAGGAGTGTGCAGGAGAGGCTGGGTGCTGCTAACAAGTTATCGCCTTACGTGTAAAAGTAGGGATAAGCTGCTGAAGGAAAGAGCTAGGATGGCTAGGGATTCAGCTGGTTTGCCTGAGGATTTTTCTGTGTCACAGTACTCAGAAGAGCAAACTGGAGGGACCCATGTGGTCCAGGAGCAAGCTACTGTTCATGTAGCTAAAAGGAAGCAAAAAACTAGCAGAAGGAATGTGCACGCAGCTTTTGTACAGGCTGGGCAGAGTTGCCCTGACAGCTTCCAGGAGAATGTGTGTGAGGAGAATGGAACAAGGTTAGATGAGGAGTCTCCTAATGTAGAAGCTCTCCCCATACGAAGAAGAAGGCAGGAGAACCACCGAGGCAAAACAGAGTCCAGGGAGATAATTGAGGATTTCACTCAACAGGAGATCACTGATATATTGAGTAGATTTACCCAAAGAATGGGGGAGTCTTTAGTGTCTTGGATAGTAAGAATCACTGATGAAGGCGCAGGAGGAATAACACTGGACAATGAGGACTGTTTAAAATTCATAAGTATCAGTCAAAATCCTTTTGTACACCAGGCTTTTAGGGATCACCATATGCAAGGAGGAAATAACAAAACGAGTCTTCTAGCTTTAGCTGCAGAAGGTTGCAAAAAGCAATATCCAACTGAATCTATGTGGCCTGGGGGAGACAGACCCTGGTACTCACTTAGAGACTGTATGAGAAAGCTAAAGGAGGAGGTAATGAAAACTGCTATCCTGATTGGAGATGCAAATGCATATTATGATACCCCCCTAGGAGTTCCTCATAGAAATATCATAGTGAAGACAGCTCCTCCTGCATATAAGCACCTAATTCTGACTCTGTTAATTGGAGAAATAGGGCACCCTCTTTCAGAGGTGCTGGATAAGATTTCACAATTAAGCGATTTAGGGGAATGGGAAAAAGACAAATTGCCTCAAGAGAGAAGAGTAAACAGCCAGAGGATTCAGAGACAAAATAGACCCACAAGAAGGGAACTGTTCACTGCTCTATTAAGAGCTGGGGTGGACTTTAGAAGAATAGATGGTATTCCAACTGAAGAGCTGCATAAGCTGTACCAAGAAAAGGTACTTAGCATTAGAATGAACAGGGAAGCAGGAACCACCCCCGCAGGTATTTCTGAATCTGAATCTTTGTATCCAAGTTTGCCCCACCTTCAGGGGGAATAGGAGATAGGCCAAGCCCCAGCCCAGATAAAAGAAATATGCATAAGAGATTGCAGACCCCATATTGGTTTAACAATATATTGGAAGAATGGATCAACTACTGTGACTAGGGCACTGATTGATACTGGGGCTGAGGCCACACTTATCTATGGAAATCCTGATAAGTTTAAACATGGAACTCCTATTACCATCACAGGTCTAGGAGACGCTGAAATATCAGCCAGACAGGTTAAAATAACAATGAAAATTGGGCAGTTACCTAAGAAGGAATATACTGTGGTTGTTGTACCCATTCCTGAATACATCATTGGAATAGATGTATTGAGAGGCATGACTCTGAATTTACCTGAAGGAAGATACCAATTTGCTGTGAGGAAGACAGGAATTAATACAGTTTTAGTAGGAAAACTAAAAATGGACCCAATCACTTTACCTGAACCTTCTGAAGTAATTACTTTAAAACAGTATCGTGTGCCAGGTGGGCAAGATGAAATTGCCACTACTATAAAGGAATATGTTGAAGCAGGAGTGTTAGTCCCTACAACCACAAGATGGAATAATCCTGTCTGGCCAGTAAGAAAATCAGATGGGACGTGGAGAATGACTGTGGATTATAGACAGTTGAATAAGGTGACTCCTTCTTTGTATGCTGCTGTTCCAGATACCATCACCTTAATAGAAAGGATCCAGAAATATGATGGGACTTGGTATGCAGTTATTGACTTGGCAAATGCCTTCTTCACCATCCCAATAGACTCTAAACAATGGGACCACTTCGCTTTCACTTGGCAGGGTAGACAATATACTTTCACTCGCTTGCCACAAGGGTACATACATAGCCCCACTATTTGTTACAGGATTGTGGCTGAACAGTTGGATGAATTAAAGCTACCTGGTGTACAGCTTACCCACTACATTGATGATATCATGATACAGGGAAAAGATGCGAAAGTAGTGGAAAGGAGTTTGACCCTTCTAATTGAGCATATGAAAAGTAAAGGGTGGGAAATTAACCCTGCAAAGGTTCAAGGACCAGCTCAGAATGTGAAGTTTTTGGGTATACAATGGAACAAGGGGCTAAGGGAGATTCTTCCTCAAGCCCGACAAAAGATTCAGGATTTTCCTACCCCTACCAATAAGAAGGAGGCCCAAAAGTTCATAGGATTGTTTGGATACTGGAGGCACCACATTCCACATTTGGGACAGATTTTAAAACCTTTATATAGAGTCACACGGAAGAAATATGAATTCGATTGGGGACTTGACCAGAGTAAAGCTTTTGAAGAAGCCAAGGCTGCCATACAATTGGCCCTAGATTTGTGGCCCATGCAAAATGGTCCAGTGGAATTGCAAGGGACTGTACAAGATGATTATGCAAACTGGAGCTTATGGCAAAAACAACAAAGCCGAAATGTACCTTTGGGATTTTGGTGTAGGAAACTCCCTTCATCTGGAGTCCAGTACACACCTTTTGAAAAGCAGTTGTTAGCTGCATATTGGGCTTTGGTGGAGACTGAACAACTGACTGTGGGCCATGAAGTGATATTAAGACCTGGAATCCCAATTATGACCTGGGTAATGAGTACCCCAGCTTCTCACAGAATTGGACATGCCCAAGAGGCTAGTATAATCAAATGGAAGTGGTATATTCAAAATAGAGCGAAAACAGGCAAAAGCGGAGTCTCTGCTCTGCATGAATCTATAGCAAACATAGAAATTGAGAGGAGTGACACACCCCCTGAGCCAAAGCAACAGTTGGTACAGTCCACTGTAAAATGGAATGAGGGATATGATGTATTAACTGAGGAACAAAACAGACATGCATGGTTTACTGATGGGACAGCAAAATATTTGGGGCAAAAAAGACATTGGAAAGCAGTGGCCTATAACCCATGTACTAGAAGGACTTTGGAAAGTACTGGGATAGGTGCAAGTAGCCAATATGCTGAACTTATGGCAGTATATCAAGCCATCAAAATAGAACAAGGAGGACAGTGTCATATATTCACTGATTCATGGGCGGTAGCTAATGGGTTAGCTACATGGATGCCCATGTGGAAAAATGAAAATTGGGAAATTCATGGTAAACAAGTCTGGGGCAAAGAATTATGGGAAGATATCTGGAACATGTCTTTGGTCACTGACTTGTCAGTTTTTCATGTAGATGCTCATGTGGCCCCCACCACACCAGAACGCGAGTACAATGCTCATGCTGATCGACTGGCAAAGATTGCTACTGAACATATTGTCCCTACTTTGACAACAACTGATGATCCGGTATTAGCAAAATGGGTCCACCAAACAGCAGGCCATTTGGGGGTCCAGGCCACACACCAGTGGGCACAAGATCGAGGTATTAGTATCTCTCATTCACTGTTAAAACAGATAGCAGAAGAATGTCACATATGTCAATTGGAAAAGGAGCGAACTGTTCCTCGGGTAGTAACTGGAGAGATAGCAAGAGGAAAAGTCCCAGCCCAAATCTGGCAAATAGATTATATTGGTCCACTACCACTGGATAAAGGATGCAGATTTATATGTACTTGTGTTGATACCTATTCAGGTGTACTAGTAGCTTGTCCTTATAAGAATGCAACCCAGAAAAACACTTGTAAAACCCTAGATCTCATAAGTCTATATTATGGAACCCCAATGCAGATTCAAAGTGACAATGGGTCACATTTCAAAGGCAATGAAATTGAAGAAGTATTGTATACTAAACAATATAGAATGGATATATCATATTCCATATTATCCAGAAGCATCTGGGTTAATTGAAAGAATGAATGGATTACTGAAAGAACAGTTGAGGAAGTTAAGTTCCAATAATTCATATCAACATTGGAAGGATAATTTGTTCATGGCTTTGCGTAATTTGAATAATAGACCATTGGGAGGAAGTACACCTCTAGCCAGAATGATGACCCCCAATCTGCAAATTAGAAAACAACAAACACAACAAGATCCCAAATATTGAGTATTGGACCTTGAGGCCAGATGTCCCAGCACCGTACCCAGGACCACTTGGTTCGGTGGGGTATGATTTACATTGTTTAGAGGACTTTTGGTTGGACAGGAAAGAAGTAAGAAAAATTTCCACTGGGATATGCATAAGAATCCCTAAAAATCACTTTGGACAGATTTTACCCAAATCAGGATTAGCAGCTCAAGGAATACATGTATTGGCTGGAGTAATAGATTCTAATTATCAAGGAGAAATTGTTGTAACATTCCAGAATTTAGGTGAAGGGCCCATACAGATTCACAAGAATGATAGGATAGTTCAAGTGATTATCGTTCCTTGTAAAACAATGCCACTTGTAAAAACTGACCCTCCTTCCAAAATAACTGTCACAGGAACTGAAGGATTTGGTTCTACTGATAGAATAAAATCAGGAGCTAAAGTATGGGTAAAACGGAAGCCAGATGATGTTCCAAAGGCTGCAGAGATTATAGCATATGGGAAGGATAACACTGTAACTAGTGTTTATTCTGGAGAAGATGATTACAAAATTGTACCCTTAAGTCATTTATTCTACCGTGAGTGAGGCTACAATAGTCTGGTTATTGTCTCTTTGCTTCTTCTTGATTTTTTGTTTGTTCACCTTGTTTGTTAGATTTGTTTCCACAGGCTTGGTACCCTCCATCTGTAGATGCCTGATAGCTTAAGCTGGATGTCACCCCCTGTCTGCAACTGTGATGTGTCACCCTTGGACCTGGCATCAAGCATATTAAGAACTGACCTCTCAAATGGGACCCCTAAGGACAGGGACAGCTCTACATCCGATTTCAGCAGCAAGTAGTCATAGAAGAAGAGATCTTCACCCCTTACCACAAGATTTTGGGGCCCCATTTGTTCGGGGTGGGGGGAATGATGGCGAGCTTGTGCTCAAGCCCCACCCTAAAATATGGTTTTTTGTGTTTATTGTGTGCTATTCTTGTTATATTGTTGTGAAATTTTGTTGACACCAGTTATTCCTAATGTATTTTTGCCAAGTAAGGGACATGAAAGATCTTGGGGCCGATTGTAAGGGTTATGGGATTTAAAGATCTCCCATGCCCCATGGACGTGCTGACATAGCAGAGCAAGAGAAAGTGAAAAGCCGAGCTAACGGTCCTGCGGTTGGCAGTTGGTGGCGGTTGCCTTTTTTTTTTTTTTTTTGAGTTAGGACTCCGGCTGAGCACTGCCAGGGGCCGGAGCTGCTGGGAGCGCTCTTCCAGGACGCTGGGTGGTTGCTGTGAGTGGGGAGAGGAGGACCTTTGCCTGAGGTAGCCTGTTCTGTTTTAAAGGCTTGAGAATGTGGGTGCTTTCTACTTTATCTACCTGTGCCAATGTCATAACTACTCTGATGGCTTTCACTTTCTGGTTTTGGGACTCAGTCTTTTGGTATCTTAATAAATTTTCTAGTTTATTTCCCCAAATGGCAAACCTGATGTATTTTGTGATGGATAATTATATCAGCATATTTGTAATCTCTATAGGCATTGTGAATATGGCATTGCTGATACACATCATGATCACAATGCTTTGAAAATTGCAAAATATTTTCTCATGTTATTTAATTTGATTATAACAAAGTGTTGGCCAATCTACAACCTCAAGTAAATATATATGGCAGACAGCACTATTTAAAACAAAACAAAACTTTTTCAGATTTAGATAAGATAGGGTAAGCTGCTGTCTGAACATTTTAATATGGGGGTTGGGAGGAATTAATTATATTCTTGGAAGAACGATCATCTCTTACAACTAGAACACATGGCAGACACGTTTTTATTTTTTAAATACTAAGATCATCATCTTGTTTGCCTAGTAGACACTCTTTCAGCAAAACTTTTTAAAAGTTGAAATATGATTAGAACTTACAGAACTAAGACTCAATGAAGCACTATATCTTGTAGTAGTTATGGAGACAGATGAATGTGTAAAGGGGAGAAATCAGAACTTTGTGATTTAAAAAAAATCACTTAGAGTATTATTAAAAAGTAGTGAAATGGGAGAAAAGAGAGACAGAGTATAGCCAGGAAATTGCAAAATATGTGCAGACCTATAACAGTATTAAGAAGTAAAGAATTTACTTTTTGACTGATATAACAAAGACAAGAAAAGCTAGACAGAATATTGTAGCAAAAAATTGTCCAAACATAACTACAAAAGGAGGTGCATTTCATGACCTAAATTTTTTTACTTAATGAAATGATGAGGTTGGTCACGTGGTAAGTTTTATAGCAAAGAAAAACAAGATGCAAATCACTAATGTCATAGAATTGCTGGCCTTCAAGAGAAAGGAAGAAAAATTTAAATAACAAAATAATGTTCATGAAAATCACTCGTAAAACTCTATGAAGGTGAAATGGTAATACCCTTTATAGAAGGGATTTTTAAAGACTCCACATTGCATCTGATGCTTGGGTTAGCTTCAATACCAAGAAATAAGAAGCTTCCGGATAATTTTATCACTTCTATGCTCATAACCATACTTACTCAAGCTTTGACTAACACTACCTCTCTTAGCTTCTCCCAATACCTTCCTGTATAGAAGGCAGAAACCAGAGTCTCAGCCTACTCTAATTTGCATATACTGCTCTGCCTAGTTTTGACTCCATGGAACAAGATATCCATGATGTCCCACACCACCCCCTTTTCTAGCCCCTTTTTATATGCTGTCTTCCTCCTTAGATGGTAAGCTCATAGAGGGAAGGGACTATATTTTTATTAATTATATCCCCATGGGTTAGTACAGTGCCTGGAACATTGAAGGCACTTAATAATTTACTAGATTGGAAAAAACGTTCTTCAAAACAAACTTCACAGTTGCTGATATTAAAGTACCCAAAATTGTGAGGAATATTATATCTTTGATATTTCCTAGAATTACAAAGGAAATTTATATCATCGATAAAAATATTTTTTGGATTCAACTGCAGAAATAAGTATGTTCTCAAGTGAATTTTTTCAGTAGACATTGTATCTGAAACACAATTTACATTTGTTATCTATTCAATGTGGAGCAGTAAGGTGAAGCAGTAGGTAAAAATGCAGCTGGCATCAGGAAGACCCAAGTTTAAATTTGAGTTCAGATACTGTGTGACCCTAAAAACCACTTAACCTGTGCCTGTATTAATTTCCTGATCTTTAAAATGGAAATAATAGGGAAATAAGATATACAGGCAAGGGGATATAGAGATCCATCTTGTCCTACTGGAAAGTCAGAGGAGGGATGGGGGACGATATAGGAGAGAGCAGGGGATACGCAGTGGGATTGCTGTTTTGGGGTGGCGGGTAGGGGAAAGACAGGGAGAAAAAATTGTAACTCACAATCTTGTGGAAATGAATGATATAAACCAAAAATAAACATAAAATAAAAAAATAAAATGGAAATAATTGTACCTACCTCCCAAAGGTGTGAGGATAAAGTAAGATAATTTTAAAGAGCTTTCCAAACTTTAAAGCACTATTTAAATGCTAGCTATTATAATTGTTACTACATTCCTCATGAAATAATATGGATACACTTAGATTCTCAAAAATGTTTGAGTTGGTTGGTTTCCCTCTACGAGTAAAAAAAAAAAATAAAAAATGGAAAGATTTTATTAAGAAATGGAAGTGTTTTCTGATCAGTCAATTCAAGCAAGTTGCAAATTTCTTGGACACAAGATTCAAAGGCAAAAATATCCGTAATTGTTTAACTATTATGTCATTTTACTAGGTTAAAAAAATAACCAACAAATATATAGGATCATAGTGGTTATACTTTAAAACACTGCAAAACAGTGTATTATCAACGATCTGATCTAGAAACAATGTAATAGTAAGACCTTCATGAAATAACATAGCTTCCAATTTTTCTTCCTTCTTGACTACTTCAGATTCTTCCACCTTTAGCAATATGTATCCCTGGATATATTCATACCAAATCAAGAAATAAACTAACATGTAAAAAGGAAACTTATCTCAATCCAAGGAAAATTTCCAGCTTTCAGTATTCTGAGAAAAATACTAAAAATGAAGAAGCAGATATTGCTGGCAGAAATTGCTAAAAAAAAAAATTGTGATTAACCACATATAATTCTAAATTGACGAAGTAAAATGAATAAATTTGGGGGATTTTTACCCTATTTTTCTTCAGATGCTGCCAACCATTTCTCTTGCTCCCCCTCCCCTTTCCCCTCCCTGCCAAATAAAAATACTTGAAACTGTAGTGTATCCTTAGTTAAGGAATTATAGTAATTTATATGTTAGAATTTAAAAAAAAACAACAACATAATAATGGTTCCTTCTCTTTTCTCAAGTTCCACTTGTTTTCATAAAGCACAAAAAGATTCCTATGAATTTAGTAGTTTATAGCACCATTTTAAAAGAATGTAGAAAATATTAAAAGCAAATGATTGCTAAATCTGCAATTATTGTGTGAAGAAATTATATTTTTAAAATATATCAAATAGGATAATTATATAAGAAGTCAATGGCATTTATTAAGTACCTACTATGTTTTTCAGGCATTGTGCTAAATAAGCACTAGAGATACAAAGAAAGGCAAGAAACAGCCCCTCCTCTCAAGGAGCTACCGCTAATGGAGAAGCAATATACGGACAGCTACGCACAAACAAGACACACACAGAATCAGTTGGCGAATAATCTCCAATGGAAAGCACTAACGGTTTTTGTAGAAGGTAAGACTTTAGCGGAGACTTATAGGAAGACAGGAAACAGAGATGAGGAGGGAAAGGAAGAAGGTATGTGGTACAGTCAATAAAAACTCAAGTTGGCAAACGTTCCTATGAAAGGAAAAACAAACAAGCCAGCAGAACTGGGTCACAGAGTACATGATGGGAAGTAAGATATAAGAATAGTATAAAAATATAAAAATAGTATAAAAAAATAATAAATGCAGGAAGGGCCAAGTTTTGAAGGATGTAAAAGCCAAATAGTGGATTTGATATTCGAAACTGGAGGTAACTGGGAACCACTAACGTTTGTTGAAAAGGAGATTAAACCTGCATTTTAGGAAGATGAATTTGATAGTTGAGTGCTGAATGTATTAAGAGTGGGGAGGGACTTGTGCCAATCAACAGACTATTGCAAAACTCAAGGTGTGCGGCAATGGGGAGCTAGGCACCAGGCTGTTGGCAGTTTTAGAGGAAAGAAGGGGACATATGAGAGAAGTTACAAAGGGAGAAATGACGGGGCTTGACATATGATTGATCATGGAAAGTGAGAGAAAATAAAGAGTTGAGGATGACCTCAGTTGCTACAGTAGGTAACTAGGAAGATGGAAGAAGCACCCTTGACAGTAGGATGGAAGTTAATTAGACTGGAAAGTTTGAGGGAGAAAGATAATGACTTCAGTTTTAGAAATGTTGAATTTAAGAAGTCTACAGGACATTTCTGAGATTCTAAGAAGCAGGTATATGTAAGACTAGAGGTTTGAAGAAAGGCAAAGGGAAGAAAAGTAGATCTGACAATCTAAATAATAAAACCATGAAAGCTGATGAGATAACACCAAGTGAAACAGAGGGAGAAGAAGGCCCAGGACAGAGCTTTGAGGGAACCTCAGTTACTAAGCGTGACCTAGATGAAGATCATGCAAAGAAGATGGGTTATAGGAAAGAACAATGTCACAAAAAAACAAGAAAGAAAAGATTAACAAGGAGAAGAAGTTATCAAAGGCTGCACAGAAATCGAGAAGGATAAGGAAAGAGAAAAGGCCATTAGCTTTGGAAATTAAGAGATCATTACTAACTTTGGAGAGAGCAGTTTGAGGTGAATGATGGAAGTTGGAAGCCAACCTAGAAAGGAAGGATAGGAAACTACTTCAAATGGCTTTCTCAAGGAATTTAGCCATCTCTACCAAGGCAGGAAAAATGCGACCATGGTCAGAGGGGATGGAAGGATCAAGTGAGGATTTTTTGACAATGGGAGAGTCATGGGCATGTTTATAGAAAGATGAAATTAAGTGAGAAAGTAAAAATCATAATGGGTTGCTGGAGGAAACAGGATAGAATGGCATCCTGTGTGAATATAGAGGCATTTGCCTTTGCAATGAAAAGGGCTACCTGTTCATGTGACATTGGGCTGAAGGAAGAGATTGGAAAAAGGCATCTGAATGGTGAGATAAGGATAGGTGAGATAAGGAAAAAGCAGTTTTCTGCAAAAGGACTCAATATTTTAATTACATATGAGGGAAGGGAGCTTCTTAGGTGAGAGGAAAAAGGAGGAATGCTTTAGAAGGGATGCAAAGTATGGGAAAGCAACTGTGAAGGTAAAATGAGTTGGAGAGTGAATTGATTAGGGAAATACAGGAGAACTGTTTCGTTCCAGTTGAAGTTCTGTAACAAACCTGTAGTGGACTGAATCAGCATGGTTTTCATGACTTTCTCCAACTTCAAACAGCAGCATATGAACAGTAATTCAAGGCTAAGACTTGCAAGAGCAAGATGTTCAACAGGATAATGAGGCAAGAGAATTGAGAGAAGATGACAGTGTAGAGCTGAACTGATTCAAAGGACTCAAGCTAGGGGAGATGAGCAGAGAGGAAGGAACAATGAGGAAAAAGAACAGAGACTGGAATTACAAGGCAGAGGAAGAAACAGAATGACAACAGATTATAATCAGATAAAGCTATTTCAGAGTTTATCAACATGAAAGTGATGAATCTGTGAGTGATGGAAAAAAACAAGACTGAGCACTGGCCCCAGAGTTGGGATGACCTGGGATCGAATCCAGGCTCAGATACTTAGCACCACACCCAGAAATAACTGGCCGTATAACTTTGAGCAAGTTACTTAACCCCAACTGCTTTAAAAAAAAAATCAAGACTATTATTATCTCTGTGTGTAGCTGTGGTGGTGTGGAACAATAGGTCAAGGGATGTGAGTAAGTTGAGAATTTGGGAGTTTGGGGCATTTGAGGGAATACCAATATATACTAAAGTTCAATAGCATGAGGGCAGGAGTTGAGAAGACAAAGACTGAACCAGGCAGTGAACTCACTGACAAAGGAAGGATGGTGATCTTGGTGGTCTGCAGACAACAGCTACTAGAACCTTGATTATAGACTGAATGACCCACAAAGGAGGATAGGTTACTGAGTGATAGTGGTAGACGGAAAACCTGGAAATAACAATGAGGAAATCTATCTTCCCCACCACAACCGATGATTTACAGGATATGAGTGAAAGTATCATCAGTGCTGGAAAGGGTAACCAAGGAAGCTATCATTAAAAAGGAGCCTGGTTTCAGAAAGTGTAAGAAGATAGAGATCAGGAAAAGGTTTAAGATGAAATTCAGTTTGTAATCTCTGGAACAGGCATTCCAGAAATCATAGAGGAAGGATTAGGTAGCTTTAGAGAAGGAAGACGATGAGACTTGAGCAGCGGCAATCAGGGAGTTTGAATCACTGGGATTGGATTGTTATGATGGGGTAAAAGTATATAAATCACTGAGGAATGTGTTCAGGTACAGTTATCACTGTCCACATGGTTTTGTTTTTAGGTAGAGCTATCTGATGGAGTCAGATAGCTGTGTGTGGCTGGAAAAACATGGTGGTGGAAATAGGGGGTGCCCAGGCAGGGACAAGGCAAACCCTGTGGAGCCGCATGTGGCTGCAGGTAGATGACAACTTAAGGGCTCAGCCAAAGTGGGACTTGAGGGCTGTAGGTGACACATGGTACCCAACCAGAGCACAAACAAAACATATTGTACATAAATACATTTCTGTATTCATAAATGATGAAAAGGGCTAGATATGTAAGGGAAACTTAAAAAATGTCTTATAACTCAATTATGCCAAAATTATTTTAAAATTATCTATAAATTTTAGAAACCTAAAGTAAGGTCCTCTGCCTTCTTGGTTATCTAGACTTCTTCCATTCAATTCCCCAACTCCATACAAGATTAGCTAATATTCCCCCAACTTTGGAACTTAAAGCTATCTTTAAATAAGGAACAGGGAATAATGATGCCCTAAAGCCAATGAAAATGGTCAAGTTAACCTTTTCACCATAGATTTTAGATTTCTTAATTTCTTATAATCACTGATGCCTATTCTAATAATTTTGCAATCACCTGTTAACTACAAATCTAATATGGGCTTCCTCAACTGCTGTTATTCAAAGTCAGTTTTCTACCGTGTTTCCCCAATAATAAGACACTGTCTTATTAAATTTTTTGGACAGAAAAACACCAGAGGGCTTATTTTCAGGGGAGGGCTTATTTTAATGAACATTGACAGCAATTTTAATAAACAGATAAATGTGAACAAAAAAATGTACCTTTATTCAATAATCAATTCAATAAAGAACAGGATGACGCGCTCACTGCTGCAGCTCTGATTGGATGCAGCTTGGAGCGTGGCGTGCGTTTCACGGGGGGGGCGGTGCATACAGAGGGTACTGTAATGTAGTGTGTAGCGCAGGGGATCACCTTCACTACAGTAGCAATCTCAATAGGGCTTATTTTCGGGGGAGGGCTTATTTTCGAGGAATCTTACACAGTAAGGGGAGGGCTTATTTTCGGGGTAGGTCTTATTGGGGAAACACGGTATGTCTTAAATAAATAATTATCTATCACAGGACTATTACAAATGGGATTCTAATTAATCAATTTGCTCAATGCTAATCCATGTTAACAGTCTGGTTGTGAACAAACTCTATTATAACCAGTATTCTCTTTCCTCCCTGAATAACTCTTCACCCTCTAATCCTTCTAATCAAAATGTGGAAAAGCTGAAAAAAACAGAAACTCAATATGTAAAGATACATCTAGGAATAATCCTGATACCACCAAAAAGGCACATTATCACTTAAAACCTAAGGTAAAGAAAATTCTCTTAACTAGAGAACAGTGAAAGAAAAGGTCAATGAAAAATGAATGACTAGAAAGTTACTTTGCCTCATTTCAAGTAGAGGAGTCAATGGTTACATAAACCATCAAATGAGATCTTTAAAATAACATTTTAAAAATACTATTTCCCAAATTCAACTAAATTAATATTATTTTCCACATGCAAAAGATGTATTATACTAAATGAACATCTTAAAAGTACACAGAAATACATTGTGACTTTCAAATGATAAAATAGTTTTGATGAATATAAACATTCCACAATGACTAAGATCGATATTGTTTTTAGCTCATTTAAGTGAAATACTTTTTTCTTCAGCAGTATTTTTTCTATGCTGTTGTCTATGAGTACTCCCTGAGTTGCTTCCATTTAGTGTTTTCTTTTCTACTAGACATCAATTACACATAACTCTCATTTGTGACTTAGCTAATTCTAGATTATTTTTGTTAACTGCAGGAATTACTGAAGAGATAAAGTCAATTCACAGGTAATTGAAAACCTCAGTACTTTATAAACTCCAGGTAATAAGCAATAAAATTTACTGATCTCCTTTACATAGTTGTCCATCCTTGGGATATGTCCAGTGTACATAAGGAAAGTGTACAAAAAGGAAGGTAGCTTAATAAAAAAGGCTAAAGGTTAAAAAGCATGAATTGTTCTATTTCTTAGGCCTAAATTTCTTCAATTTCAGATATAAGGGTAAGATATGAGAATTATTCATGTATACCCTTCACTGTGACTTAGTTGTTAGGAGATCAACAAATGGTTTTTGATAATGCTATTTGGTACTGGGAATATCAAGTAAAGTTTGCTGCCAAAAATTAATAACAAATTAAAGACAGAACGGTGTAGTAAAAAAAAAAATAGTACTTGCAGTAAGAAGACATTTAATAGCTGTATGACCTTGTGAAAGTCATTTAAAGTCTGTAAACTTCAGTTTTGATACAGCTACATAATAGGATGTGTGTGCTTATAGGGTTGTTGTAGGAATCAAGTGAGAAAATGGTAAAGAAAGCAATTTATAAACTTTGAAACATTATACAGATAATAACTATTATTATTATTAATCAACAAGGTCAAATTTTTCTGAAGGGGTCACCAAACTGATGCTGATCTTTTTTGTTTCCCTGAGAATAATGCTGTCTTTCAAATGTGAGTCTTGTCCTCCAGTGTAGTCTTCAAAAAAATTTGTTTTGTAAAGTAATAATATTTCAGAAATGATGGATCATCTGTTTCTCCAACCTATGGGGGAAAATATAGGGTCTGACAGAACCTTTTGAAAAGATGGTGTCCTGAGGTAACTGGCTAATTGATAGTTTTAGGAAACCGAATGGATGTCTTTATCATGTTGCTTCAAGATATACCTACCTCAAAAATTTGAGTTGGGAGGTTTTTCTGGTATGTTTTTGGGGCTTGGGAAAGGGTATTTCACAGAATCTTCAAAATCCAAAACCCATGATACTACCTCAGCTTAAATAAGATAAAGTTTGTAAAGCACTTAGAAAAGTACCTGATATGTAATAGTCCTTAAATAAATGCATATTACCTCCCCCTTCTCCTAACCCTACCTGCACTGCCATAATATATAGTGACTAGGACACTTAAAGTACTGTTTCTAAATAGTCTATTCTCTGGTTTCAGATCTGGCCTAATAACAATATTAATATATCATCAACAGCATTCTGTTTTCCTTTTCTTTGGGGATGCCCTACAGTTCCTCCACCCAATGTTCTGATGCTGTTCTAAAAATTTCCAAGCCTTGTCTGTAACACACGGCAAGCCAGTCCTGCCCAGTGTGCCAAATCTTCTCTCTTCCTTACTACTGTTTCCAAATCTTACTAATTCTATCTCCTCAAGATTTCTCTCATCCTTTTCCTTTTCTCTACTCTCACCATCACTACCCTAATTCAGGCCCTCATTACTTCATTTCTAGGCAATCACAATACCCTTCTAATTGATCCTCGACTCCAATATCTCCCCTTTACAATTCTTCTTTCATACAGATGCTAAACTGGTATTTCTAAAGCACAGGCCTAATATGTTATCTGCCTATTCAAGAAGCTTCAGTGGCTGCCCACTACCCCTACAATAAAATAGAAATTCCTCTCCTTGGCATTTAATCTAGGTTAAGTATATCTTCCTATACTTATTAGATGCTACTCCCTGTCACTCTACTATGGACCAACTGGCCTCCTTTCTATTCCCTGTACATAACAATCTGTCTCTTTCCTTTCTTTTTCTGTATAGTGTTTCCCATGGCTTGAATGCTTGCGCTTCCTCCTTTGCACAGGCACTGAGAACTCTTAGGTCTCTTCAAGTCTCAAGAGCCATTCTTTTAAGAGTCCTTTCCTGATCCTCTTCAGTTTGAGCATCTTGCCAAATATATATATTTTAAAATTTTATGTTTATTTTTAAACAACATTCATTTCCACAAGATTTTGAGATACAAATTTTCTCATCTTTCCCCTACCCACCACCCCAAAACAGTGATCCCACTGAATACACCCTCCCCCAATCTGCTCTCTTCTATATCCTCCGCCATACCCCCTCCAACTTTCTGGTAGGGCAAGAAGGATCTCCATGACCCAGTGCCTGTATATCTTATTTCCCAGGTGAATGTAAAATAATAATAATTATATATCTTTTAAACATTTGACTTTGAATTTCATATTTTTTCCCTTATTTCCTTGTCACCCACCCTTACTGGGAAGATAAGAAATTCAATATAGGCTGTACATGTGTAATTACTCAAAACATTTCCATAGTGGATATATTGTGAAAGACTGACTATATTTCCCTCCATCCTATCTTTCCCCCAACTTGTTCTGTTTTCTACTTTGACCCTGTCCCTTTTCAAAAGTGTGTGCTTCTAACTTTCCTCCCCCCCAAACTGCCTTCCCTTCTATCATCTCCCTACCTCCCTACTTTCCTGTAGGGTAAAATCGCCAATTTAGTGTGTATGTTATTCCTTCCTTAAGCCAAATTCAATAGAATAAGGTTAACCCATTCCCTTTTCTTTTCCTGTTCTTCCCCTCCATTGTAACAGTTGACCCTTGCCTCTTTTATATGAGATAATTTACACTCTTCTGTCTCTCCCTATCGCCTCTAATTATATTCCTCTCTCACCTCTTAATTTTATTTTTAAAATATCATCCCTTGCTATTTGATTGATCCTGTGCCCACTATATATACCTATACACATATATACTCACACTTATATATGTATTCATATGCACATATACCCTCCTATATGCATATATATATATATATATGTGTGTGTATACAGACATACACACATTTATATTCCCTTCCACTATCCTCATACTGAGAAAAGTTTCATAAGTTACAATGATCATTTTTCCATGTAGGAATATAAATAGTTAAACCCTGATAAGTTCCTTATGACTTCTATTCCCTGTTTACCTTGTCATGCTTCTTGTATTTGAATGCCTAATTTTCTATTCAACTCTGGTTTTTTTTTTTCATCAAGAATTCTTAAAAGTCCTATATTTCATTGAATGATCATATTTTTCCCTGAAACATTATACTCAGTTTTGCTGGGGAGGTGAATCTTGGTTTTGATCCTAGCTCCTTTGAATTCTGGAATACCATATTCTAAGCCCTTTGATCCCTTAATGTAGAAGCTGTTAGATCCTGTGTTATCCTAATTGTGTTTCCACAATATTCAAACTGTTTCTTCTTGGCTACTTGTAATATTTTCTCCTTGGTCTGGGAACTCTGGAACCTGGCTATAATATTCCTAGGAGTTTTCTTTTTGTGATCTTTTTCAAGAGGTGATTGGTGAATTCTTTCAATTTCTATTTTGCACTCTGGTTCTAAAATTTTAGGGCAATTTTCCTTGAGAATTTCTTGAAGGATGATTTCTAGGTTCTTCTTTTGATTATGGTTTTCAGGTAGTCCAATAATTTTTAAATTATCTCTCCTGGATCTATTTTCCAGGTCAGTGGTTTTTTCAATGAGATATTTCACATTGCCTTCTATTTTTTCATTTGTTTGGATCTGTTTAATAGTATCCTGATTTCTCATAAAGTCATTAGCTTCCATTTGCTCCAATCTAATTCTGAAGGAATTATTCTCTTCAGTGAGCTTTTGAAACTCTTTTTCCATCTGGCAAATTCAGTTTTTTAAGGCATTCTTCTCCTCATTGGCTTTTTGGGCCTCTTTTGCCATTTGAGTTAGTCTATTATTTAAGGAGTAATTTTCTTTAGTCAGGTTGTTGACTCACTTTTCATTATTTTCTTGCATCATTCTCATTTCTCTTCCCAATTTTTCCTCCACTTCTCTTACCTGATTTTCAAAATCGTTCTTGAGCTCCTCCAATGTCTGTAACCAGTTCATATTTTTCTTGGAGACTTTTGGTGCAGGAGTTCTGACTTTGTTTTCTTATCTCCCATTCCATGCTTTGATCCTTTTTATCTCCAAAAAAGGAATCCAAAGTCAGATTGCTGTGCTTGTTTTGCTTCCTCGACTTGCTCAGTTTGCCAGTCAATTACTTGACTTTTGAGCTCTCTGCCACAGTAGAACTCTGCTTCCAGAGAGGAGAGCTTTGTCCCAAATCACTGTGGATTTCACAGCTGCCAGAGCTATTAGTTGGGTGCCCTCTCTGAAGCCTCCACAAGCTCTGGCACCTGATCACATACCCCAGGACCTCCACCCAAGACAGTGATCCAAATCCAAGCAGGTTAAAGCAAGTGCTATTACCCTCTGAATGGTCACTTAGTCCCCCTACAATCGGCAGGCCTGGAGCTCTGAAGCAGCCACGTGGCAGTGGCTGCATGACCACTGACCCTCCACCATTTCTCACCCTGGGGGCAGCAGCCGGCTCTATCCCCCCCAGTTCCAACCGACTTCCACACTGACCTTTTGTCTTTGGCATTTATGGGTTGATAATTCTGGCAACCACCACTACTGCTGGTTATCTACTCTCTTGAAGTCTGCTCCAGCCGCTGCCGGTCAGGGCTGCCCTGGGGCTAAAATCACGGGCTCATACGGGGCTGGGTTTGGCTGCCAGCTCCCTGCCAAGGATCCTTCCTATAAGACTGCTGGGCTGCCGTCAGCAGATTTGTTTCTCTCTGTCACTTTGTGAGTTTTGTAGCTCTAAAATTTGTTTAGAGTCATATTTTATAGGTATTTGAGGTGGTTATGGGAGGAGTTCACAGAGTTTTCTTGCTTCTACACTGCCATCTTGGCACTGCCCCCCATGGGTAGACTCTTAAGGGGCCTACATATCTGTGATGCTTTTATTGGACAAGGAGGCCAAAATAATCTGACACAGAGTGAGTCTGTGCTAGATTACTCTCAGTCGCCAAATCACTTTTAAAAAAATTTTGTATATAGCTTTTTATTCAATTATTTGTCAATATACTGAACATGTAGTAGAATAAGGCAACTGTCCTGAGGAGAAAAGATTTTAGACACTGTACAGGGGAGATACTTTGTGTAAAAACTAATTTTAATAATTCAATGAACAAACTGAATACCAACAATAAGGCTAAGGTGTTATGTATTTGAGGTTAACACATTGTAATTTTAACCAGTTCTCAAGAGATAATGCTATAAATAAAAACAGTGACTCTAATAGTGGGGATTCCAGCTATTAGTGGACTTGAGAGGGGGAAAAAAGAGTTAATGCATCACCATGTTGGCTTCTGCTTCCCTCAGTGTAGGTCCTGTGTTTGCAATTCATCAAGGAGTTTTAATAAGTGTATCATCTCCCTCAATTCCAGCATTTCTATATTTGTGCAGTATGGAACAGAAAAAAAAGAATGGAAAGATTTCATTGCACTCTTGTTCCTTTTCACATCTGTAATTATACATTTCATGGCCTTTATATCCTTCCAAGGCAAGGATAGCCTGTTCTTCATGCTAACAATGGCATACAATACACTATCAATTAAACTTATTTTCTGAAATTGCATGATATATATGAACTTCTATATTGTGAAGATAACTTTAAATTTTTAAGTACTGGACTGAAGATATGGAGGCAACAAAGTGAGAGTGTTCAATGGGAGGTTAAAGGGAGTAAAGAGGAACTCTGGGGTCCATATGTAATTTTCACCAACTGGATATGTAAAACTACATAAAATGAGTTAAGTGGACTAGATGATCTCAAGGCTAAATGCAGAGATTTTAAAGATTGAAGGGACTTAAGGATAGTAGTGCTAAGATTCAAACTCAGTTCCCTTGTCTCCAAATCCAGAACTATTTCAGTGTGATTCTTGGCAAGATACTAAGTAGAGATTGGAAAGCAACTTTCCACCTATACATATCTATCAGCACTTAGCTCAACTTCTAGCTTTCTATTTTTCCGGGTCTATCCTAAACACTCTTTAATTATACTGTGAAAGCACTTACAAGTATATACTGTGTGCCAGGTACTGTGCTAAGCACTAGAAATATAAAGAGAAGCAAAAAAATAAACAGCCGCTGCCCTCAAGGAGCTTACGATTTTTAGTTATTTTGGCAGTTTGGTATTATTTAGCTGTCCGATGTGTTTGTCTTGTTTCAACTACAAAGAAAACTTCTTGTGGATAGGAACAATATCTTATATTTTCTGCATGATAATTCCTAAAGGATCTGGCACTATGCTACACACATACTATATTAGTATTAATAAAGAATGTACTTTTCCCAAAATATAGTGTGTCAAGAACCTAAATAAAGTTCCAGATGATCCTATTAGTACTGGGGAAAGTATTTCAATTGTCTTTTGGGAATACATGCTCCCACACTAGATAGAAAAATTAAGTATCTATGTTTGAAAGACTATCTTCTGGGAAAAATTCTGTTTTTCAATTGAAATGGATGGTAGTAAAGATTATATATTACTGGGGAAATGGAAACATTACAACGACAAAAACAAAGACAACAGTGATGATCAAAATAAATAAAAGATCTTTATTGCAATTGAAAGTAAAGCAAAAATAAAGTTCACAGTAAATATATAAATATATATATATATATATATTTTTTTTTTTTCCTAGTGTATCCCTATACAGTTTTTATTGTTTAAAAAAATCATTTAGGGCAGCTAGGTGGCGCAGTGAATAGAGCACCGGCCCTGGAGTCAGAAGGACCTCAGTTCAAATTTGACCTCAGCCACTTAACACAAAAACTAGCTGTGTGACCTTGGGCAAGCCACTTAGCCCCAATTGCCCTCCCCTACCCCCTTCAAAAAGCCAAAAAAAACCCCAAAATCATTCTGGTTAAAAAAGACCCAATTTGGGGGATGTGGACTATATTAACAGGAAAATTGATTGCCATGGACCAGAATTTCCCAAACTAATTTGGCCATAAAGCACTGCTAGATGCAAATGGAGAGAGTCTTCAACTTTGGGACTACATATCTGGCATGGCTATATGAGCCTGGGTCAAAGTTACGGCATATATAGAAGGTCAGAGGATAAATATTTGAAATCCCAAATAAACAGAAGTCACAGCAGAAATTTTCCTCTTAATTTTCTTTACATTTTTCTTTTAAGGTGAGAAGATATGTAGAGGAATAGAGGAGACAGGAAGGCAGAAAAGGGGGAGGTGGAATTAATGACTTCCAGATTAGTAAAACAGTGGAGAACAGTGAAGTGGGGATTGTTTCTTTCCCCAAACTGTGCTGACTTCTGCATACCTGGTTTGACTGTTGGCCAGGGAAGGAAAGATAGCACAAAGTCTGGCACAATACCCTCAGGACCTGATCTCCACTACTTAGTGTGGTGGTGGTGGTAGTGGTGTGAGTGCATGCGTGTGTGTGTGTGTGTTTGTGTGTGTCTGGGGGTTTCTATATGATTCACTGGCACCAAAATTTTCATAGTACCCCCATTCATATTACATAAAACAGCAGGGTTCTATGAAACACAATTCAGAACCACTATAAACTATCATTTAGTGCAGGTTATTGTGTTTTTATACCAACAAGCAGCACATTTCCTGGGTGGATATTTAGTCCAAGTTCTTTTAAGTTACTATAAATCTCATTTAGGGTATTTTGCAATGTTGCATGGCTTGATGTAATTAGCAAAATGTCATCAGCAAACAAGTAACTCTGAAGTAGATTACCATTTATCCCTCTTCAACTTGGACTATGGTCTGAAACTCCTCTGACAGGAAAACACCTGTGGGCAAGTATACATCTGTTTTTATGATGCCTTGATTTTATCCTAACAATCAGAGGAGTGAGCAAGTTATCCCTATTATATCTTCCAATGTATCCTGTATGATTTTAAAGTGTCTGAAAGACAATTTTTCTGAAGGAGAGCCTTTGAGGCAGCTTTTTGCCCTACTAAATCTAACAATTTTTTTTTTTATAGTTAAAAATAAGCATAGTGGGATCTGGTATGTTTTATATTATGAGCAAATTGTATGATTGCAAAAATGTAATATATTGCAGAATATTCCTCGTGATATAAACTATGTATTTTTCCAAGAGCTACAATGAGGATTCTTCTGATATGTGTGCTGATCATTCTCATAAAAATTTTCTATAGATGGGAAAGTGGATGAAGAAAGCCTACTGTCCAATCCATGATAGGCAATCAAAAAAAAGAAAACTGTAGTACTTGTCCAGAGATACAGATATCTATTAGACATACTTCAACTGACTACTGATAGGAATTTATTACTAAAAAAGAAACATCACTAAAACCAGTCAGTGTGTCTGGGAAAATACAAAGTTCTTTTAATAACTACAATGACTTACAAGGTCCCTGAAACAAGATTTGCCCTTTTAACACCCGCATTTCCCCCATGATATTGTATGGCTACAGACTCCAAAGAAGTGAAATTGGGACTCACTTAAAGGTACATGGTAGGTGTGATCAGCCTGTAAGACTACAAACTATATAATTACGCAGGATAAGTGGTATAAAGGATATATCATCAAAGAAACAAGTAAAAAGAAATTTCAAAACAATAACAAAACAAAACAAAAAACCACACACAGGTCAGTTATGTAGCTTGAAAGAGGGACAACCAAAAGTCAGTCTTTGAGAGTCATTAGTATGTAATATATCTTAGATGTATCTAACATATATTAGGTATATCTAATATCTGATATATCTAATATAAATTTATATTAGAATATAAAGGGGCCCAGCATACTAGATGGATCCTGCTATAACAAATTCATAAGACATAGGATGGAGAGGCCTAGATGGGTTGTGAGCTGCATCTTTAAAAGGCATAACCATATAGATGAGATCACATATCCATTGCAGTAGAAACAGTAAGTTATTAAACCTGAAATGTCTTTTTGCAAACAAAAAACAAATTCTGATTTAAAAGATAAGTAATGGTTAAAAGAGAGAGGGTGAAGGGAACAAAAATAAGTTTTTCTTTTTACTTGTATTATAGAATACAATTCGAAAAGAATTTTTCCACTAACTTAAGAGGAAACCTGTATTTTTTACTTTTTTTGGCTGGACAACTGACAGAGAGAACAGCAAGAAACCCTGGACATTCTGCCTACTTTTCTGTCCTCGCAGGAATTTTCCCAGTACACTTCGTAGAAATGAACCTCAACACTTTATTTAACTACCAATAGCATGCAATTCTCTCTCTTCTGAAAATCATTCCAAAATGTTACCAAGGAATTTGCTAACTGATTCAATTACAAATATTGGGTGGAGACATCAATTTAAATCAACTATACTTATAAAATTTTTTATTTTATATTAAAATCTATTTAAAAGAAGGCCATTTTCTCCCAAGCCAGATAAGTACATTTCTAAATGTAATGTAACTCCTATGGAACCAATATAAAAACAATAAAATGTAGTTAGCTAGACTTAAGTAACCTGAGAAGAAAAGTAAAAATTAAAAGGAAACTAAATTCAACAATCAAAAAATATTAACTTTAAGCAAAAATGACTTTCCTTTTAGAAATAAAGTGATATATCAGTTATTAAATTATAATCTTTGCATAAAGACTATATTAAAAAAAAACCTTTTATTTATCTCTAGTAAACTGATCACCACAGGAAGCATGAGAATTTTATGCATTTTATTTTACTGACTCACTGTACTAATTTTAATTTACTTGCAAGAAAGAATGGATAGGGGTATGTCATTTAAAAATTAATTTATGCCAAAGACTAATATAGTTATAATATTTTAGATTAGGAAAATAACTTTTTAAGGCCTTAGCCAACAAGAGCATAAATTTTAAGTAGTTTTAATACCAGCAGTAACTTTGCATTTAACTATGCATACTACCCTTTTTGACTTTTGAACACATGAATTTGTGAAATGACTAACTTTGCTGCCAATAATGAGAATATTTTCTCTATGGAAAACCAACTGGCTCCATACAATGTTTGAATTTAACAAATCTGACTTCAAAAGAACTAGTGAATAAACACATGTATATGGTAATCATAAGTACAATAATACCTCACATTCACATATTGCTTTAAGATCTACAAACTGCATTCTTCACATCAACCCTGTGAAGTAGGTAATGCAAGCATAATTATCCCCATATTACAGATGGGAAAACATGTTCAGAGAGGTTAAAGGAATTATCCACAGCTACACAACTGGTAAATATTAAAAATGGACCTTGAACCCAGATCTCTCAACATCAAGTCTTGTACTCCCCTACATCACAATGTTCCACAGACAGCAAAATCTCATTAATTCAAATGCCAATTGAGATAATTTGAATTAAGTGTGAAGTGAAGGTTATATCTGAAGTACATCTGTAAAAAATGAGCAAGCTAAACAAATAAATAAGATCAACAAGACTGGAGAAGTCATGCTTAAGCTAATTAAAATTATTTTATCTCAATCTTTAAGCAGTTTTCATTACATAATACATTCACAATGTATTCCTTAGATATGACTTTTGTATAGCATTCACTTAAATTTATCACACAAAATTACAGATTTTCAGAGTTGTGTGGTACCTCAGTAACTATATAAGATACACACACACACACACACACACACAAATACATACATTTTAAAACACTTGAGAGTCATAGAATTTTAGAGCTGAAGGGAACACAGTGAACCAACCCAACATTATCATTTTATATAACAAGAAACTTAGGCCCAGAGAAGTCAAATCACACAATCACTTGGTAGCAGAGCTAGAGCCTAGGCAGTTTCCTGACTCTTAGTTCATTTGTGCTGTTACAAATACAAAAAAGTAAAATTACTTAAAAAAAAAATTCCATCAAATCATACTTTACCAATTAGACTGAATTTACCTCCAACTATTTAGGCACTATTCTCTATTGTTTTATTTACAAATTCTAAACCAATTCCTATGATGTTTAATCATAAAAAATACTGTCAAAAATGGGTAACATTTTTAGAATAAGTATATTTTTATTAAAGAATAAATAGCTTGAACTTATCCTGTTTTACAAATTAGGTACTCACAGCCATAGGATACAAAAATTTTATTTCCCAGTAACTTGATGGCTTTAAAAAGAAAAAAAAAAGACGTGCTATTTCGCTGAAATAGTCCTTAGATAGCCTATTTTGGCATGGAAGTGACCCTGGGTTCCCAATGACTATGCCTAAGATGATTCTATCAAGGAGTAAAGATTTGGAATAGAGGTAGTTTTTGATATATCATTGTAATGGTAATGGTAATTTGAAGATCTTCCCAGCCCCTTAATACACCTGGGGGAATTTGAAGACCTTCCCTGCTTTGAAAATAAACTCTGCCCCCAATAGGTTGAATGTAGTCACACAAAGTGTGTGGTGGGAGAAGCCTGCTGAAGGATAGAGTAGAGCCCACAGGAAGCTGGGAGTCAGAACCAGAGAGATGGTGGGAGAGAGCATGCTCAGGCAAGGAGTTAGGTTTGTGAGTACATATTGATCTTATATTGGTTTGTGGGAAGGTTAAAGGATGCTATGGCTCTCAGTGTTGTTATGGCTTATTTACTTCTTTGCTACTATGATAGAATTGGCTTACTGGTTTTGAGATTTGGTTTTCTGGTGCCTGAATAAATGTTTCACTTCTATCTTCTATACGAAGAGTCTGCTACATTTTGTGATTGCGCAACATGCAGGAATATTTATAGTCATGGTTGGTATATTTATCATGATCTTGGGTGCTATAAATATTACACTGGCACTACAATCATATTTCTACCATCTGAAGACCACCTCAGAAAAGCTTAGAGAAGCTAATCATTGAAAGGTTAGCCACTGTGATGAAAGTTTTTTTAACATAAAAACTCATGAATGCTATATAATATGGTATTGAAATAAGACAATGAACTTAACATAACTATATTTCTCAGATTCTGGTTTCATGAACATTGAAGGCATTACTGCTGACAGAATTTCAATGGACTAAGGAAAAAACAAGCTAATTTTTGCAGACTTGTAAAAATTTCATAGGTGACAAATTTGGGACTGATGTTTGAAGATTTACCTCATGCTGATACAGTGTTCTCTTCTTCATTTAGCCTTATGGCCTCAACACAGATTTTAACATTATCAAATGCTGACAAAGATACTTCAATGATATTACTGTTATATTTCCAAAAGATTTACTAGTCAGGAGTTTTTCTCATTCCCTGCACTTGAATATAGTAATTTTAAGACTAATTTTTCTCTTGTTTAAATTTGGAAGGATTATTTATAAAAAAAAAAAAAATCCTGTTTTGATTGCTTCTCTTAATCATTTAATTTAAAAGGGAGAAAAAGTCCTTGTCCTAAAATGGATGTTTTGAATAGGATTGAGTATCTGAGCATTCTTGTGGGGAAAAAAAAAAGTTTTCTGGATTCTTGTATGTAAGTCTCCTGAAGCATAAGAAGGACTGGAATGTTTTTTCAATGAACAGTAAACAACTTTTCCTTCACAAATAGTCATGGGCTTCTCATCAGTCATTTAAGGGGCATTCAATTCCAAAATAATACAGCTGCCCTATAAAGCACAGTAGGGAAAATCACCTACAGAGGGCAGGATAGTTGTAATCAGTGAAGCCAGGGGTTAGAAGTTCTTTGAACACCAACAGATACAATGTTTGTTTATGAATATTTTGAAATTTAGGAAATTAAAGTAAAAAAAAAAAACACGCACACCTCCCTTACCACAACAAATGACTTCCAAATAGTACAGAAAAATATACCAATACCTACTACTTCTAAAAAAGATAATTGATTCTTTCAAGGCAGAACATTTATGGTTTTGCCTTAAGACTTAAAAGAGAAAGATAATTATTCATTATCATTAAAAGAAATTTAATACTTTATACTTGTATCTCACATAGCAGCATTTCTAATCAGTGAATTCACACAAAGCTTTGCAGAACACAAAGAGTTTGTGTACATCCAATTTATCTAGCACAGCTAGTAAACAGAACTAGCTCTTGGATTCTGTCCTAGGCCCTCCTCTCTTCTCCTTCTATACTGTCTTGGTGATCTCAACATTACGCATGGATTTAATTACCATCTCTATGCTGATGATTCTCATATTCACCTCTCCAGTCTTAATCTCTGCTGACCTCCAATCTCACATCTGTTTTTCAGACATCTCAAAATGGATGTCCAGTAGATATCTTAAATTTAATATATCCAAAATGGAATTAATTTTTTCCCACAAACTCAGTCCACTCTTAACTTTCCTATTACTACAGAGAATATCACCATCCTCTGAGTCCCACAGGTTTTCCACCTAATAGTCATCTTGGATTCCTCATTATCTTTCACATCCACCATATCCAATCTGTTGCAGAGGCTGTATGGATTTCACCTTTGCAACATCTCTTGAATACATCCCTTCTCTCCTCTGACAATGACATCACTCTGGTGTAGGACCTTATCACCTCATGCTAAACTATTGCAATAATCTGCTGGTGGGTGGGTTCACCTGCCTCAAGTCCCTCCCCATTCTAATCCACTCTCCATTCCACCACCAGTGACTTACCTAAAATGCAGGTCCAGTCATGTCACTTCTCTAATCAATAAAGTCCAGTGGTTCCCTATTATATCCAGGTGCAAATACAAAATGCTCTAACATCCAAAGTCCTTCATAATCTATTCCCCTCTTACTTTTCCAATCTAATATCCACCACACACTCTTGTCTGTGTATTTGTCTGCATACCTCTCTCCCTTCCTCATTAGACTGTACACTCCTTGAGAGCAAGGACTGTCATTTGTCTCTTTTTGTATCTTAACACAGAGCCTGGCACATAAGTGACTCTTAATTAATGTTTACTGACTGACTGAAATTTGTGTAATTAAGATTAATCTTCAGGGTCCTCAGCATCTTTCTTTCTGAAACCATCCCCACTTTGAAAAACAGGAAAGGATGTGTCAGTCGTTTAAACCTGTTGATTTAGTCTCAAGTACTCATAGTTTAGGAACTGGTGAAATCATTTATCTAATCCTCTTATCTTACAGAGGAGAAAAAATTTTCAACCAGTTCAAAACATTTCCATTTTAAGCCTTTAGATGTAAAATTATGGAAGAATAAATGATGTACTTTTATGGAATTTCAGGTATTAGAAAACAGAAGGGGAGTTTTGTTGGAAGTCTAGAGTTAGACTATCTTTTGCCTCAAAAATCTATGACTACTTCTATGGCAAGCTATGAAACTAAATGTAATTTAGGCAGCATTCAGATTCTGGGGTTGGGTTTTTGGGGGTGAGTGGGAAAGAAGAGTTAAAGGAAAATTAGAAGGTATAATTTATAGTCCTCATACCCCAGTTCCCCACCCCCAAGAGGGATGAACCAAAGAATTCTAGCTATGAATATCTAAGACCAATTCTTAGGACTTGCTAGGGAAACAGAGGCATGGACCCTGTTTTCAGGTGCTCAACTTTTTATTCCTCTTTACCAGTTAAAGGATGCTAGAAGATTTCAGGCCAATTACTCACTGTGACCCCTTTTCCTATTCACTACTAATTCAGCAGTGGTCTCACCATTCCAGGCCATCCCACACAGAAGAGAACAAGCATTTATTAAGCATTTACTGTGTGCCAGGCACTGCTTTAAGCATTTTGCAAACACTATTTTATCCTCACAACAACCACGTGAGGTAGATGTCCTTATGAACTTCATTTTACAGATGAAGAAACACATCTGGGTTAAGCATTTTGCCCACAGTCACAAAGCTGAGTGTCTATGCCTAGATTTTAACTCATGTCTAACTCCAGGCTCTCAACTTGTTCCACTGTGGCACCTTCTTGCCCATAGGGCCTCTGGGCATAATTTCCTAGATCTATAATACTAGATCATTTGGGAAAAGGAAAGAAAATATGAGAGAAAAATGGTGATTTCTACTAGGGGTAGGGAATATCGGGACAAAGGGAACACTGGATATTGGGGCATTAGATTCAAGATAATTTTCTTTTATTGTATATGTGTGATAATGATGAAAAACTGTATATTACCAGGGAAAATACTTAACATTGGGGCACACTGCAGTTATTTGAAAGACTAACAGCAAAGAAAAGCTATATAAAAATTTGATTTTGTAGTACGGAAGTAATAATAAATAATTTCCCTCAACTGCTTACCACAATGAATTACAATGCAACATAAGAATATTATGCAGATTACCCTGATACAAATAGAATGATATAAATATTTTATGTGATTACAAGACTAAAATCTTCATAGTTTCCTGCTTATGTACTACAGGTTGCCTTTTTACTGAACTTCTATGGATCCCTATCATTATGATGGACACTTACTCTACCAATATATACAGCAAACTCTCCACAATTTATCATTCCATAAATTCTGCATATCTGCTCACTCCCCTTAAGATAGTCTTTTGAGGTGTTTTTGGATACAAGGGCAATATTCTAGCTATCCACTGGTCACACCTAACTCTTCCTATATGACATGCCTGCCTTCCAGTCACAGGTATGGTAAGCTTAATGAGTTTTATGTCACTTCTCATGAACAAGTCACTTGGTAACTTGGTAACTTGATGCATACTACAAACACCCACTAAATGATCTTTGTGTTACCTGAAATTGACTGAAAGGTATAGGGACTACAAAAATGTAGCTATGCTTCTTATTTAATTATAAAAATCATTTTGCACAGCAAAAATGTGGCTCCCTTCCAACAATGAGTCTCCTCTGCATATATTACCATCATATAATTTCTTTCTGGGTTGTTAAATAATTTCATTTTATTCAAGTACTTGCTGAATATAAGCATCAGATGAGGAATATATATGCTTACCAATCAGTTTCTGCAATTTCATAGAAGACATACTCTGCAAAGTCAAAATGAATGAATAAATGAAAAAGCATTTAAGTACTTACAATATGCTAAACACTGGGGACAGAAACAGAAAAAAGTGACAGTCCTTGATTTCAAAGAGTTCACTTTCTAATTAGAGAGGGAATCCCTATAAATGGTGAGGTTTTCTAAATGTTTCATTTTCAAGATGACATTGTATTGATTATTAAGCTCGAAAATTATAGGGCTTCCTCAAATGAGATTTATAGCTACTCAAAAGAGAACAGTCTAGCAATTCACAGGGGAAAAACCAAGTAAATAAAGAGTCTCTTTGACCCAGATTATAACAGAGTTAGCATGAGCTCATAAATGTACATAAAGTGGACAGAAAGACAATGAGCTGTGCTCAAAATTTAATAAGAAAGCTAGCTGGATTTATATATAAGAAATCATATGGAACTTTGAGGAATATAAAATCATTATTATCATTAGCATTATATTTCTAAAATATATATTAGTGAAATCATTTGAATACCTGGACCACATGGCTCTACTGCATCTGAGATCATAGATAAAATTCTCAATAACCTCTTCATTAGTCAATTTTAAATAGATGGAGCACATTCTAATTCTACACATTTCATCCCAACTCAACCATTAAAAGTGCTAAAAAATGCTTAAGTGGAGATATACAGAGTAACATTTAACTTCTTGATCCCCATCAATTGTTACTATGGAACCCCTGAAAAGGAAGAATGATCCCTAAGACACATCAAAAATGGGGCTTTTATATATACAAAACAAGGTTGATAAGCAATCTTAAGAGCTGCCACATTACCACTCCAATCTGGATGCCAACTTGGAGAAGGATAGTAGCATCCCTTTTCTCTAGCCCTCCTGAGGTTTCAGTTGGTTCTACAGAGTTATCTTTTAATAAATCTCATTTGAAAATGTTTGGGAAAAAAAATCATATGAACAGTTTCCTAATCTAGATGTTTTATCTACTTTGTTTTTCAAGTATGGATGGTTAGTTCATTCTTTTATTTTACTATGGATTTCATTAAGGAAACTATATACAATTAGAGTGTTCCAGCACAATTAATACAATACCATTTGCAATTTAACTATTCTAAAAAGTTTGTGTGAATTCTATTTCTATTGACTTAATTATCAATTTGGAGCACTTTTATCCTTATTATTGATCAATCTTAAATTAGTAGTACCTAACACTTTGGCTTCAATTTTCTTTAACTCTGCTATTCTTTTGAGGAAAAGTAATGGTATTAGAAACATTTAAAAGGATCAAGAAGTTTTTAGCTTGCTTTTTAGAGAAAGGAGTTTACAGAATAATCCTAGCACTAAAATTTAATTTAAACATTTTCTTAAGTACCTACCTACTCTTAAATGTGGGCAGGCCTATGTTCAATTACTGGGGTAATATGATGAAATAATGCCACCTTAGCATGATTCAGGGGCAATGACACTGGATTAGAAACCAGAGAGCATGGCTTTGAATTCCACCTGTGTCACTGTGTAGCCTTGAACCTAGTCTGAAATCTCTGTTTCCTCATCTGTGAAATGGAAGGCTAGGCAAGATGGCATCTAAGGGCTCTTCCAGCTCTAAATCTATACTCTTAAAATCCCTGCCCTCTAGTTAAGGGATATCACATAGACAAATACTATACCAAAGTTCTATTACACTAATTCCATAGGAAATGCTGAAGAGAGATGGATGAGAGATTCTGGGAGAGTGGTATCTCATGCAGCTGAATGTTTCAGATTATTCTTTACAGAAGAGATGGGCCTAAATTGGGCCTAAAAAAGGGGACATCAATAGGCTGAGATGTGAAATAAATTCATTCCAGATTATCAGGGACATCATGTGAAAATACAAAGGCAAGCAAATAAAAGACAAGAAAAGCAAACAAACAAAAGACAAGATAATAGTTCAGTTTAGCTGGGACATAGAGTACCTGAAGGAAATCAATGTGAAACATAGCTAAAAAGCCAAAGTTGGAGACAATGTAGAAGGCCTTGAATATCAGGATAAAGAGTTTATATTTTATCTTGTAGCCAGGAAATATTTCGGGGAAGAGAAATTACTTGATCAGACCTATCCATCTGAAAGACTAATTCCTAATTTCTGCAAAAGAGATCAGAGAATTCCTTATTATTGCTAATTCTACCTCCACAGCCACATTCTATATGACTAGCTCTCACCTTTATCACTTCTTGAATGTCTTCTTGCCTCTAGTGTCTCCTTTTTCTAATCCACCTCTATATTCAGTTCCAAACTGATTATTTCTCAAGTGAAGGTCTGACCATGTTACTGTTTAAGAAGCTTCAATGGTTCTCTAAAGCTTCTAGGAGCAAATATAAACTGCTCTATGTGACATTTAAAACCCTTCACAAAGTGCCTCCAATCTGTCTTTTGATAACACATTCATTATCCTTCTGTAATCTATGTTCCAGCTAGACTGGCCTATTATTGCTTTCTACATACAATTCAATCTCCTACCACCAGGCCTTTGCATAGGCTGTATCCCATGGCTAAGATGCTCTCTGTTTTTTGGAAACTCTAGCTGCTTTCAAGAGTCAATCGCATTTAATTCAGTTCAATAAGCATTTATGAGAAATATCCTAATTCTTTAAGAAACTGGTTTGTCTTTTTTTATATTAAATTTTGTCTGCACTGTGTACTGACTTATTACTGTTCATGCTATTTCTGTTGAGCAGAACGTGAGTTCCTTAAAGTCGAGGATTATGTCATCTTTTGTCTATATATGTTTGGCTTAGCATCTTGCACATACTTTGGGCTTAATAAATATACTTGCAGAATAAATGAATCTGCAAAGAAGTGATAACTGAAATAAACAGACTACTGAGACTGTCTGGAGAAAGTACACAAAGAAAATAAGTTATAGGAGAGAACTTTAAGAACACCTGCAATTTGGGAGTGGGAAGAGAAAGAAGAATTTAGGACAAGGAAAAGAAATCAGATAATGAATATGATCTAAGAGACAACAATGTCATAAAAGGCAAAGGAATACAAAATATTAAGAAGGGGAAAGTTTAAAATAATACATAAAGGAAGGATGAATAGTGAGAAAAATATGTTGGATTTGAAAATTCAGAATTCACTAGTAACTTTGGAAAGAGCAGCTACAATAGAATAGTGGGGATGGAAATGAGATTATAAGGCAATACGAAATACAAATTGTGGTCAGAAAGTAGAAACAGTGTATACAGAACTTTCTAGAAATCTGGCACTAAAGGGGAAGAGAGAACATGACATTAAGCGCTTGATGTTTGCTGAATCAAATTATAGAATCAAACAACCAAAGAAAGATTATTGTGTTTTTTAAGATTTGAGGTTATGATCAGATTTTGTAGGCAGAAGGGAATGGGTCAATATATTAGGATATAAAAGAGTAGGGATGATCAATCAGTAACTTGGCTTCCTAAGATATAGGATCTAAGTCAGAGGTATAGGACTTGGCTTTGACAATGAGAATGACTAACACAGTATGTGAAGTAAAGAACAGATGCTAGGTCAGACCGAGTTTCTGATATGTTGATCTCAAACTACTATTGTTCTGAGATCCCACCAGGAAAAGTGGACCTTCTGTCTATATACTGTTTCCTTCATATATGTTACATATTTGTTGTATGTTCATAGAGGTTTACATGTCTCCTTCCTTAGAATGTGACCTTCTTGAGAGCAGGGAGTAATTTTTTGTCTTTCTTTATATCCTGAGAATTTACCATAGTTTCACCATAAAACATACTTAATATATGCTTGTTGTCTGACTGATTAAACAATAAAATCACTAAATTCAAGGTTTCCTGAGAAGGAGGCTTGGGTAAATAGTTACAGCACTAAGTTTCTCTCTCCAAGAAAGTTTCAAAGGACCCCTATAGGGAGTGACTAATTTAATGACCAATGACTTAAAGGATTATCATTCACCTAAGAAAGTTCACTCAAGGTTCTAATGTTCATATTTTCACATATCTACTAGTATTAAGGTTGGAACAACTATAAGATGCAAATAAGTTAAGTCTGTATCAGAAACAAAAACACAAATAAATCCCACATTAACTTTTTTAAAAGGCAAATTAAGTACAATTGATAAGTTCTCATATGAACAAAATACAGCTAAATTGGAAAAGAAACAACTGGGGAAAATCTTTTTGAGTAAATATCACTGATGAAAGTTTAATATCCAAGGTACATTAGAGAAATGACAAAAATACATAAAAATAAGAGTGATTCCTCCATAGATAAGTGGAGAATGAATATTAGAAAACAGTTTTCAAAAGAAATACAAGCTCAGAGACCACAAAATAAAAAATGCCCCAAATCTTTAATAAGAGAAATGCAAATAACTTCCAAACAATGTTTCCTTTAACCTCAAGCCTTCCATCTCTTGCTGTGCCTACTACCTTGAGGGAAAAAGAAAAAAGTAGGCAGGGAGTGGGACCTTCCATCTCCAGCTTCAAAGTTTCCTGCCTAATCTTCATCCTTGGAAGGGATGAAGAGTTGTTAAATGAGGTTTTCCATCTAACTCTCTGACTCTGTCTCCTTTGGAAAAGTAGCATCTTTCACTCAAAGATGAATATTTTCACATGTGTTACCACCCTATGTATGAATGCATACTCTGGTATCCTCCAAACCCCATTCCCTCTCCCCTGCTACCCACTGTTATTTCCATCCTCCTCAACCCTCCAGCCGCTAAGTGCCAGCCAAACACCACCTTTCCCCCCTTCCATCTTACCCTCTGGAATGTCTGTTCCATTGTCAACAAACTTCCTTTCACCCTAAATCATTTCCCCTTCCACTCCTTCCATCTTTTAACTATCGGAGAAACCTGGTTCCCCACTAATGACAAAGCCTCCATGGCAACCCATTTCAGGGTAAATAACCTACATCTTCACTCGTTACCCTTGGGTGACTGGTGGAGGGAAGTTGGAATACTCCTTGTTCTTCACTGTCACTTTCAGGTTCCCTTCCTACCACCTTCACTCACTAATCTCTCTTCCTTTGAAATTTAGGCTATTCATTGCTACCACTCATTCAAAATCCTGGTAGCTGCTATCTATACACCTCAAGGTCACTACTCTCCCCCCTCAATGAATTTGGTAAATGGCTCAAAGTCTTTTTTCTGGTCCCCAATTCCTACCCTCATACTAGAGGACATCAGTATACATATTGACTTTACATCAAAAATCCTAACCCCTCAGTTCCTCTATCTATTCACATCCCATTAGCTCTCTTCCACTTTACCTCAGCCACACAAAAAGATGGTCATATAGTTGTTCTTACCTTTACCCATAAATGCACCACCAATTCAAAAATTCCAATTCCCCTTTACTACTTCATTTGGTGATCTCATCAGCTCCCATGTATTAAATTACCATTTCTATGCTGATGATTCTCCAATCTACTAATCTTTCTGCTGATCTCAAATCTCCTATCTCCAGTTGCTTTTCAGATATCTCAAACTGGATGTCCGGTAGACATCTTAAATTCAACATGTCCAAAACAGAACTTGTGATCTTTCCCCATAAACGCTACTCACTCCTAAACTTCCCATTACTGTAGAGGACAATGCCATCTTCCCTCAGGCTCTTAATGTAGGAGGCGTCAGTGGATTCCTTACCATTTCTTACCCTTCATATCCAATCTGTTGCCAAAGTCTGTCAATTTCACCTTTGCCACATTTCTTGAATATGCTCCTTTCTCTTCTCTGACATTGCCATCACTCTGGTGCAGGCCTTCATTACCTCACACCTGAACTATTGTAATAGACTGCTGGTGTGGGTCTGCCAGTCTCAAGTCTCTCCCCACTCCAATTCATCCTTCATTTAGTCACCAAAGTTATTTTTCTAAAGTGCAGATGCAATCACATCACTTCTCTACTCAATAAACTCATAGCTTTCAGGATCAAATACAAAATACTCTGGCATTCAAAGCTCTTCAAAAACCAGTCATTGTCCCTGTCCTTTCAGTCTTCTCATACTTTAAAGCTCTGTAAAGTGAGTCTGATGATTTTGCATACCCCTCCCTCACTTAAACCAAATTCACTTACATGTCATAAATGATGGGGTATAAGACCCCTGGAACTCTAACTGAATCTTCCCACTTGATGAGGCATTTACCTGAGACCATAAGCTTTTCATAATAGCTAGGCCCAAATCTCTAAATCTTACTAGCCTAGTCCTCCATTGTCCAGCTACTTCCCATCCTTGATCCTGTCAAAATATCTGTACCCCACAATTCCCCCCTCAAACTTTATGGGACTTTTAAAGATAATACTCTCTTGCAGTTAGAATTATATTGCCACCAAGGGGGAAGATGGATAGAAGTTGCCTACATAATGGCCTTTGTTGAACTCTCTCAGAACCCAGTTCTCAGGAAAGATTGTAAGATGCCAGAAGCTAGAGACCCTCCACAAACGGGCAATGGGAGCCAATTAAACAACCCCCTTCCTTTGGCCCCCAGTGCTTCAGCCCCGGCCCATCCCTACTCGGCTACTCCTGCTCAGGTCCCAGCCATGGGTCTTGCAGAGGCAGCTCCCCCAGTACCTCCTGCTGCTCCCCAATGCTTTTCCCCTTTGTTCCCCTTCCCTTTTCCTCTAGCCCAACACCCCTTGTTTCCTGTCTCCTACACCATCCACATCTCCTAACTTGCATCTCCCTCTGCAGCCCCTCCCCCTGAGGCATCACCCACTCAGGCCTCAGGCGCTAACCCCTCAGCAGTCTTTCGGGTATCTCCTCTTCTGGCCCCTTCCCCTCCACAGGTGCCAGATGACTTCCCCCCCTTGCCAGTCTGATCCCCTGGACTTGCAGTCTGATCCAGTTCAACCAGCATCCCCCAATCTCTCCCTCACAAGAAGTGGGACTTCCTAGCTCCCTTTTCCCTCTGTTCACCAGACTCCCCTATGTTTCCCTAGAAGTGTGAGAGACAGTTGAGCAAATTGTCTGGGAGTAGGGAATTCCTGGGAGAACTATTCATGGCACCCCAGTTACTGTTCAACTCAGCGATCCTAATGTGCTCCCCCATCACTGTCCATATCCAATTAAGCCCAAGGCCTGGGAAGGACTACAATCATTAATCGAAAAATTGCTAAAAATATAAAATCATCATCCCTTGTCAATCTCCATGTAACACCTCTATCCTTCCTGTAAAAAAGTCTAATGGAGAATACCAAATGGTTCCAGATCTCAGCGCTGTTAATGAAACTGTCATTCTTATACAACCCATAGTCTCCAATCCATATACAATACTCATTCAGATCCCTGGGGATACCCAATGGTTTTCCACCCTAGATCTCAAAGATATCTTTTTCTATATACCTCTGCACACAGACTGGCAATTTATTTTTGAGTTTGAATGGATACTTCCTGGGGAAACAAGTCCATGCCAGCTAACATGGACAGTCTTGCCCCAAAGGTTTCAGGATAGCCCTCATTTATTTGGCCAAGCATTGGGAAGGGATTTAAGGGACCTGAAACTAACTGAAAGTAGCTTAATGCAGTATGTGGACTATATCCTTCTTTGTAGCCACACCCTGGAAGCATCTTTGGATGTTGCTGCAGAAGCCCTTAATTTCTTGTCTAGTTGAGGTTATAGTGTCTCTCTTTGAACAAAGTCTAGATAGCACGCCAGTCTGTAAAGTATCTGGGTCATGAACTAACTCCTACCTCTCACTCCATAATCTCTGAGAGGAAAATGACAATCTTGTCTATCCCTATCCCAATCACTAAGAAACAACTTCAAACTTTTCTAGGTATGGCTGGGTTTTGTAGACTCTGGATCCCAAATTTTGGCCTTATTGCTAAGTCTCTCTATGACTTTACTCAAGCCCCTGATTCATTCCCTCTAGAGTGTGACCCTGACCAGACTAAAGCTTTTGAGACTCTGAAGCTAAACTGACCACCACTCCAGCATTAGCTTTACCCAATCTAGAAAAACCTTTCATTTTCTATGTTGAAGAAAGAAGAGGAAAGGCTTTGAGAGTCCTAATCACTCCTTAGGAACTGACCCCAGGTTGGTTACTTGTTTTTTTAAAACAATTAGACTCTGCTATTGCTTTCCATGTGCTATATATGTCCATGGAGCAATTTGGAAAAGAAGGGGATACCTGACAGCAAAAAAAACCTCCCCTATCAAAATACCCTTTCATGTTTCAGCCTTGCCATAGTCATCTTTAATTCCAACCAGGGAGATTGTCTTTTATTCCAAAGAAATTGTCCTTTCTCTCTATTTTTTTTTTTTTGTGCCTGTTTGGTCTTCATTTGCTTAACCTCCATGCTAGGTTTGGTCTCCTCCAGGGTTCAAGACATCACCACTGAGGCTATACCAACTTCTGACTGAATCCAAGGTCTCCAGCCCACAGAACCTGGCATCAGCCACATCCTGGAGTCTGACCCCTTGAATGTGAAGCCTGACTCCTTGAATGGGATGACCCAGAGAGGCAGGGACAGCTCTATGCCCCTTGCCAGCAGGAAGCACTTTTAGAAGCTGAGACCTTTATCTTTTACCCCAAAGGAATCTGGGTTCCATTTGTTTGAGGGAGGAATGATGGGGTACAGACTCTGGGAAACCCCTTGAGCTCTGAATTGTCCTACTCGATGAGGCATTTGCCTGAGGTCATAAGCCTTTCATTATAGCTAGGTCCAAATCTCTAAATCTTGCTAGCCTAGCCCTCCATAGTCCAGTAACTTCCCACCCTTGATCCTATCAAAATATCTATACCCAAATCTGTTACCCTTACACTAGCCTAGCCTTCCATAGTTTGTCATCTCTAAGTAGCCTTCAGCTATTTTCCACCCTTAATCTCATTACTGGAGTCTGACCTCATCTGACTCCTCCTCAAGGCCCCTCCCAAACTCCTCCTCTAGACCAACCCTAGATCCCTCCCACAATCTTTCTGTATATAAAATGCATCTTACCTCCATAAAGGGGCTGAAAATTCTCTGGCACAGACTCACTGTGTCAGATCATTCTGGTTGGCTTGTCAATGCAAGCTTTACTTTTACTTAGGCTCCTTAAGAGTCTACATATTAAGGTAAATCTTTAATAAAATTTGCTTTACTTTGAGATAAGACTTGGGTTGAATTCATTCAGTAGGACCTGGTATGTTGATATTTTGGGGTCTTGAGCACCCCTAAACCTTAAACTTCAACAATGGCATCAACTTTTTGATGTCACAGTCCTTTCAAAGAATGCAGGACAAACAACAACCTCTGGGAGGGGGAGTAGGAGCTGCCCCACTGGGGCCCAACTGGAACTGTCCACTTGTGCAATACAGCTCTCACATCTCCCTCCCTCCCTCCCTTTTTCTTACTTCTTTTCTTTCCTTCCCTTGGTCCACATTGATGAGGCTCTGGGAGCCCCCTTGAATCAGTCCCTGGGGTACAAGCTCTGGGAATCCCCTTTGAACTCTGATTAAATCATCCCATTTGATGAGGCATTTGCATGAGGCCATAAGCCTTACATTGTGGCTGGGCCCAAACCTCTGTTACTATACTTCCCACCCTTGAGCCTATCAAAATATCAATCTACTCTTGAACTAGTCTAGCCCACCAAGGTCTGTAGCCTCCAGCAGTCTCCTACCCTTAATCACTCATTGACCTCATTAACTCCTCTGGAAGATCTTCCCCAAACTCCTCCTCTAGACCATCCCTAGATTTCTCCCACAACCTTCTGTATATAAGACCCCATCTCAGACCATGCAGTGTGAGAGCACCATAGAACACCTAGCACAGACTTACTCTGTGTCCAACACAAGCGAACTTTTAATAAACTTTACTTTTCTTTGGCTGAGAAGACTTGAGTTAAATTCATTTGGCAGGACCTGGAGTGTTGGTATTTTGGGGTCTCCATAACAACCCTAAGGACTCAAGGAGAGTTCATTCAAGGCGGCTCCCAGAGCCCGTACCTCATCACACATGGGTCATCGTACCCTTACCAGAGGGTGCTCTACCTAAAAGAATGTAAATTTTGATCTCTGTAATCTTGCAAGGTATCTTGGGGTTTACAGCTAGATTTTTTTTTCTTAAGAACCTTGCCTTAAACCCAAGTCACTCTGGTTCTCATGAACTGAGCAACAATAGGTCCCTGGCCAAGTCCCACTTGGTCTTTGTTTGGGCCCTGATTGGCTCAGAATGAATGTAAATAACAACTGTTTCTGTTTTGGCCAGAAACTCTGAGAGTCTTCCTCTCCCAGACTTTTATTTGGGGGGGGGGGGGAGGGAGGGGAAACTAAGCCCAAAAGGCCATTCTCTGCCTTATTTCTTACCTTGCCTTAATGAATGAGTTATTGCCTCAGTCAAACTGAGACCTGTTAAAAACCTTAGCTTAAGAAGGCCAAGGTCTACCACTACATCCAGGGCTATCTCCAATTGTCCTGATCTATAGCTTATCATTAGATGCAAATGACTCTTGAGAAGAAAGTGAGACTGGTGACTCTTCACAGCCCTCCCTCATTTAAATCCAATTCATCTGCACATCATGGCATCACCTCCATAATGTCATGGTCCTCTTAGAGAATGAAAGACAAATAAATCTGAAGTTCCCCACTCAGTGATCCAGTGACATTGGCCTCCTGGCTGTTCCACAAACAAGACAGTCCATCTCTCAGTTCTAGGTATTTTCTCTGGCTGTCTCCCATGCCTGAAATACTCTCTCCAGCTGTGGGATTCCTTGGCTTTCTTTAAATTCAAGTGAAAAGTCCACCTTCTACAGGAAACCTTTCCCAATCCCTCCTAATTCTAGTGCCTTGCTCTACTAATTATTTCATATTTGTGTGGTATAGAACTTGTTTGTATGTATTTCTTTGCTTGTTGTCTCCCCCATTATTACACTAACTTGGGGAAAGGGATTGTTTTTTCTTATTTTTATATCCCCAGAGCTTAGAGCAGTGCCTGGCACTTAGTAAGTAAGTACTTTATAAAAGTTTACTGACTAATGAACATAGCCTAAGGAGGTCACAAAGACAGAGGTAATAGTTTCATATATACAAAAATATTTATAGTAGCAAAGAACTGGAAAGAATGTTGCATTGGGAAAGGGTTGAAGATATTGTAATGTGTGAATGTAGTACTACTGCATTGTAAGAAAAGATGGACATGAATTCACATAAATTTGGGAAGACACAGATGAACCAATGCCCAAGAGAACAAAGAGGCATGGTAACCATGATAATGCAAAAGAAATGTGACTCCCATTTCTCTGTAGAAAATTAGTGAACTAAAGGTATGGAATGAAGTATCTATTTTCAGAAATAATAAATGTTGTAACAGGGGATATTATGGTATCTAGTTTTGCTCCCACAAAAATTATTGGGAGATAATCAACAGCTGTGGGGAAACTTGTTTATCTTATTTTTTTAAGATAAAGACCATCCTGGCCCCAGGGGGAACTAGAAAGGTGGGGGCAAGACAAACAGCTTGGATCCTAGAGGTCACACCCTGCTCACAAGTATCCTCACAATGATGCCTATGTAATCTGCATAAAGAGGGAATGTAGGGAAATAAAGTGAGGAATTTGAGGAATCTAAACTAACCCTAACTACCAGGAAGGACAGAACTATATAACCTAACTCTGGCTTCAGTAGCAATGTGGGTGTTCCTAGTGACCACCACCCTGGCTTCCTTAGGCCTTCCTCTGCCCACTCTGTGTCTGAGTTCTTTCAGTGAGAAGTGGTTTGCCTTGTTAAGGGGCATATCATGTGGATCTTCCTAAGGGCACCCAGGGAAACAGCAGACAGCAGAAGCTTGTCCAGGCTAAATCCCTGAACCTGCCTGGGAAGTCCTGTGTTCCCACAAGCCTGTTTCTTCATAATGCGCTGTTTTACTGAGGAGCAGGGTGCATGAGTAAGACAAAACAGTCAGGAACTACAACACTAAAAAAAATAAGCATAAAAACAAAATCAAATACTGAATGTTGAAAAACACAAAAATACATTAAAAAATATTCTAAGGACTTTTAAATATCTTCATTCCATGGGCTTTACTGATGATTTCCCACATCTTAACACTTTTTAATCATAAATCTGTTTCACATTTCTTGATTTTCAAAAATACTATCCTTTATACAGTCTAAATTATCTCTTTACTTATTTCAGTAACAATTACTCTTCCGCTCACACTAAAAAAATTTGCTCCTTACTTAACTGTAACATACTCTAAAATTCTGTAGTTATAGTGTTATCATTTAAATAAAATTATATATTCTGTGTTTGAAGGGTCTGATAAATAGGGGAAAAGTAATAATTCTAATCTCTCTTCCATGTGACATTCAGCTAACAAAGTTAACATGTACTTACCATCATTAGGCATAATTCTGTTTCATATTTTTTACTTCCAATGTGCACTGTTCTAAAAGCTGTATTTTTTTCCTTTGACTCATTTCTCAAATTTCTCCCAGTTCTTTATATTTATTCTCTATCCTCATTTTAAGTTTTATATCAGTAGAAGTTTAATACTAGGGAATATTTTTCTGTATCATTAACAAAACTAAAAGTCCTTTGTGACAAAAGTTAAATCAATTTATTTGAGTACTTACATCGTCATCATATATGGGAGGCAAAATAGAATCAATACTTGCAGGTAACAAAGAAGAGTACACACATACCCTAGTGTGTGAGAAGTATCTAAGAGAGCAAAGCTATAATGATTTGACCACTATAAACTCTTTAATGATTCCCCTGAAACTATCTTTAGCTAGGGGAGAATAGTCTAATCTTGGCTGACTTCTTTTCCCAGTCACTTTAAGAAAGATGACTGCTGTGCTAGCTATAGTCTATTCTCAGGGGGAGAGGGAGCCACTCCACAAAATGTGGGGTCCTCTTTTCTTCTGTACCAGCAACAAGCTGTAAAGGGGAGACTAATGCAATATTCAGAAAAAAAAATCCACAAAACTTAGAATGTAGGTCAAAGAATTAAGATTTATTTATTTACTACAGGATTTTTAAAAATACATTGACTTTATAGGAATCTATATTGAGAAAAACAACACACTTTATTAAAATGCATTTTAAAATGCATCCTATTAAATTTAATTTGCAGTATACCTGCTTTCATGTGTAATTTAATCTGAAATAATTTAGAAGTGTCTCAACAAAACTAAAAATAGAGAACTGCATATGTGTTCAAACAAATTGTTTAACATAGAATGGTCTACTGTCAAACTTTTCACTAAAAGAAAAATATTTACCCCCAATAATACTAAGAAATAACTACAGTAATATAGAACATAATTTTGAAAATTTAATACTGACAATTTACATTTATATAGTTTTAGTACTAGATTTCCTACTGGTAGCAGCAGGCAAAGTTTAAAACAACAACAACAAATGTTGACAGTCTTTTTTTAAGAGAAGACTTTTTAGAAAGTGTTAAATCTATCATTTTAAAGTTAATGGGATGTCAATACAAAAGAAAACTGTCATTTGAATGACAAAGCGGATAAGGTACACCACCCCAGATATAAGTATCTAGATGGACAGTGCAATTCTTTAGACTTAAAGCCATCTGACACCATGTATCTTTATTAAATCAGCTGGGTGAGTAAATGCCAAACCATATGAAACATTCAACAGAGAAACTTATTTTTTTCTACCACATCCAGATGAATTTTTGGAGGGACATGATAAAATATCTACAAATATTATTCTGCTATCTTGCAGGCTGGCTGTTTCAATCCATTTTAGGGGTTGGAGATAGCTTGGCTCAATGTACTGGCACCCAGAGTATTCTAAATTCTAATTTTAGCCTTTTCTATGACTCACTGTGCCACTCTTTATAATGCCCTGAACTTTTCTTTATGCCTCAGTTTCTTTATTGGAAAGAACAGGGATATTTATATGGTTCCCCTCTCATAGCACTATTTTAAGGAATAAAGAATCTGAAGCATTTAGCAAAATAGAAAATGTTGCAATAAATGATTAATTCAAAATTATTTTATCCCAAATTTAAATTTTGCATTCTCCCAACTGAGAAACATTACAGGTATACTGCATTCCTCTCCCTTTTCTCTTCTTAAAAAGACAACTACAACTAACATATTTGCGATTAATGGAAATATATATTCTGTTGTTTCTGCATTATATATCATATTCACCACAAGCAAAGAGGAAAACTGTCAATAAAATATTCAGTCAGTCAACCAGCATTATATAAGGTAATAAGTAGGTACTGTACTAAGTTTTGGGGATAAAAAGAAAGAAAAAAAACCTGCTGTCCCTGCCCTCAAGGGTATCACACTATTCTTAACCCAATAGATGTTTCAACTCTAAGTGGTCCTCAACTCTGGATTCTCTGTTTCCCCTATCATATCCCGACTCTTTGTTGGTCAAAGTTTTGATCTGAATTACTCTTGCCATCTGCCACTGCCTCCTCTTACATGCTGAAACCAACTGGAGGAAGTAGCAAAATCTTGCTGACTGGGTCCATTACAAATTCATTTTATCTTCTCTCAAGTGTGTCCTCATTGAAGCAAGGCAATTATTTTGTTCCTCCCTTATTTCCTCTCTAAATCCCCAGAAAAGTTATTCGAAACCTTCTCTTCCTTTCTCAAGTCTCTTTCACCTTTTCCTCCTCCCCTTTAAATCCCATTCTCAACCTAGGACTTTTGTCTCTATTTGGAACTAGAAAACTGATTTTGAGCTTTTTCTTCTCCTAGGGCAGCTCCCTATACTCCTAGTCTCTTCAAGTCAAAACCCTTTGCTATTTCTTAACTCTTTCCTCTTTTCCCTCAGTACTTGACAAGGAGTGGGACACTTGATCCCATTCCCTCCCACCTTTCTCAAGCAGACTGCATCCACAATTGTCCCCTCCTCTCAAATCTTCAACCTTTCTTGCCTCCAAACAATGACAAGAGTTCCATATCCTTTAAAAATCTTTAATTAGACCCTCCTACTCCCTCAGTCCATCTTCTAATACCTCTCTTCCCTTTTCCAGCAAATCTAGAAAAAGCTACACCTCTGGTAGCTGCCTGAACTTCCTCTCCTTTAATATCAGTCCTAAAACTCTTATAATCAGACATCCAAACACTTCACTCAAGAGAAACAGCACAGTTACCAATTTCCTCAACTGGTAAATAGTCAAAGGATTTCAGGCAGTTCTCAAAGAAAACTAAGCTCTGGAAAAAATACTCCAAAATCACTAATAAGGGAAATGCTAATTAAAGCAACTTTGAGGTTCTTCTTCACAACATATCAAAGTTGACAAAATAGTAAAATAATAAATATTGGAGGGACTGTGAAAAAACAGGCACATAAATTGGATGGAACTGAGAGTTGCTTTAGTCATTCTGGATAGCAATTTGGAACACCACCACCTAAAGTTACTAAACTGTGCAACCTCTCATCCAGTGATACTGCTACTATGCTTATATTGATGATGATGGTGATGTTAATTATAATTAATATTTATATAGTGCTTACTATATATATGATAGGCACTGTATTAAACACTTTACAATTATTATCTCATTTGATTCTCACAACAACCCTGGGAAGTAGGTGCTATTATTACTCCCATTCTACAGATGAGGAAACTGAGGCAAACAGAGGTTAAGTGACTTTTCCAGGGTCATACAGTTAGTAAGTGTCTAAAGTCACTCTCTATCCACTGTGCAACCTAGAGGAAAAGTAGATAGATAGATAGATAGATAGATAGACAGACAGACAGACAGACAAATATAGATACACACATTTATAGTGGTTCCTCTTTAGAGTGGTAAAGATTTGGAAATTAAGAATATGCCCATCAACTGTAGAATGGCTGATTAAGTTATAAAAAATGAACATAATGGAAAATTATTGTGCTGTGATGAAAAGGAGCTTCAGAGAACCCTTGGAAGACTTGCGGGAACTGATGTTGAGTAAAATGAGAAGAATCGGAAGAAAAAAACGTATAATAACAATACTGTGAAGGGAAAAAATTCTGGAAGATGTAACTCTGACCAATGCAATGATCAACCACAATTCCAGAGCACCAATCTCCTTTAAGGAAAGATGATGGGCTCAGTATCAAGAATGAGATCTATATTCTTAAATATGGACAAATTTGGGAATTTTTTGACTAAATGTGCATCTTTGTAAGAATTGTTTGTTTTTCCTTCTAACTGCCAAATTTATGGTCTTTTCTGAGTCTGAATCCTTCTTGACTACTCTTACTTCTGTACTTCATGCTGTTTACCATCATCTACTCCTTGATACTCTCCTCTTCCAGTTTTTATGACTTTGTTCTCTCTTGGTTCACCTGTCTTCCTGAATACTATTTTTCAGTCTTTTTTCTAGTTTCGTGATCTATATATCTATATCATTCACCTAATCATGGTAATAGGTTCCCCTAGTGTTCCCCTAGATCCTCTTCTCTTTCTTTATTCTCTTTCATGACAACTTCATTGGTATTGGTAGGTTTAATTATTCTATGTAAAAGACCCCTTGATAAATTTACCTAGCCCTAGTCTCTTCACTGAACTCATCAACCAATCACTTATTGGATATCTGAAAATTAGTATTCTAGAGATATCTTAAAACTCAACTGTCCAAAACTGAACTTGGTATCTTTTTTTTTTTTTTTAAAGCAATTGGGGTTAAGTAACTTGCTCAAGGTTACACGGCCAATTATTTCTGGGTGTGGTGCTAAGTATCTGAGTCCAGGATTCCATCCCCAGGTCATTCTGACACTGGGGCCAGTGCTCTTACTCGCTGAGCCACCTGGCTGCCATGAACTTTGGTATATTTTACTCTAAACTCTGTTGTGGTTGTTTAGTCATTCAGTCATGTCTGATTCTTTGTGACTCTGTGGACCATAGCACACTGTCCATGGGATTTTCTTGGCAAAGACACTGATGTGGCTTGTCATTTCCATCTGCAGAGGGTTAAGGCAAATAGAAGTCAAATGACTTGTCCAGGTCACAGTTAGTAAATGTCTGAGGCCAAATTTGAACTCAGGTCTTCTCTTCTCCAGGCCAGTGCTCTATCTACTGAATCACCTAGCTGCCTCACCCTAAATTTTGCCTTCAGCTAAACTCTTTTCCATTCTGTCAAAAGCACTACCATTCTTCTAATCTCATGTTCTTTACTTTGGCACTCTCTGTGACTACTGATTCTCCTTGATTCCTCATTCTCTATCATCCCACATACCCAATCAGTTGCTAAACCTTGACATTTCTAAACTTCCATGACAATCTCTTTTGCATCCAACCCCTCTTTCTCCTACTAAGACCTTAATGGCTTTAATAATAATGCTGGATATTCATACTGAAGAAAAAAACCCTTAATAGAAAATTCAGAATAAAAACATTTACTAATTAATATGGTTACACAGAAGAATGTCAAGCATGGTTGTTATTAATAATGGCTTGCATCCAACTGATAAAACTGTTATACTCAATTACTGATCATCTGTGCTAACGAAGACTAGAGTCCTATGAAATAAGGACTTCCCCTACTCATTACAGCCAAGAAGAGAGATGAGTACCAAATATACCCTCCTATAAAGACAAATATGTATGTATACACATACATACATATACATATATAGTCTTTTTCTATCTGGCAAATTCAGCTTTTTAAAGAATTCTTCTCCTCATTGCCTTTTTTGAACCCCTTTTGCCATTTGAGTTAGTCTATTTTTTTTTTTTAAAGAAATCAGGGTTAAGTACCTTGCTCAAGGTTACACAGCCAGTTATTTCTGGGTGTGGTGCTAAGTATCTGAGCCCGGATTTGATCCCCAGGTCATCCCAACACTGGAGCCGGTACTCTTACTCACTGAGCCACCTGGCTGCCCCTTAGTATATTTTTTAAGTTGTTATTTTACTCAGTCAGGCTGTTAACTCTCATTTCATAATTTTCTTGCATTTTTCTCATTTTTCTTCCCAATCTTTCCTCCACTTCTCTTATTTGTTTCTTTAGGTCCTCTATGGCCTGTAACCAGCTCGTATTTTTCTTGGAAGCTTTTGGTGCAGGAGCTCTGACTTCACTGTCTTTCTCCTGTTTCATGCTTTGATCCTTTTTGTCCCCAAAATAGAAGTGTAAAGTTGGCTTGCTCTGTTTGCTTTGCTTCCTTTGCTTGCTCATGTTGTCACTCAATTACTGGACTTTTCAGCCTTTTGCTACAGTAGAATTCTGCTACCAGGAATGGGGACTTTATCCCAAATGCTGCAGTTTTTGCAGCTGCTGGAGGTATTAGTTGGGTGCCCTCTCTGAAGCCTCTACACACTCTAGCAGATTGCTCACCCCAGGACCTCCACCCTAGACAGCAATCCAGATCCAAGTAGGGTAAAATAAGAGCGATTACTCCTCAGACTTGTCGCTTGGTCCCCCTACAATCTGCAGACCAGGAGCTCTGAAGCAACCACAAGGCAGTGGCTGCACAGCCTTGGCCCCTCAGTCACTTCTCGCGCCAGAGGCAAAGGCCAGATTGCATTCCGAATTCCCAGGTTCCAAAGTCCACACTACACTAATCTCTCACTTTGTCCATAGCATCTATGGGCTGATAATTCTGGAAACCGCCACAGCTACTGGTGATCTGAAGTCCCTCCAGGGGGCAGCTGGTCAGGCCCGCCCTGAGGCTAAAACCTCAGGCTCCCATGGGGCTGGAGTTGGCTCCCAGAGTGCTGTGCTGGCCACTTTCTGCCAGCCTGCCAGGCTGTCTTCAGCAGGAGATTAGCTTCTCTGTGTCATTTTGTCAGTTCTGTAGCTCCAAAGTTTGTCTAGAGTCATTTTTTATATGAATTGGAGAAGGTGGGAGCCCTGCGGAAGTCCTGTTTCTTCTCTGCCATCTTGATTCCGCCCCCTCCCTACATTTTATTCTTGATGGAAACAAGTGAAACCAAGTGCTGAGATGGGGAGGGATGCATTCTGGCTTGGGGAGCAGTCATTCCAAAGACTCAAGGACAAGGGAGGAGGATGTGTGAGGAATAATGAGAGGCCAGACAAGATGGCAGAGGAGAAGCAAAGAGCATGGTCTGGCACATCTTTCCTAGTACTTGACAAGTATAACAAAGGTCTAGAATAAAGCACCAGACCAAATCATTATCTGATCAGACAAGGAAAAAAATTTACATTGAATTATTTTTTCAGATTAGTTCATCAATGGGAGACAGATAGAGGTCTGGGAATCTGGTCAAGCCTCAAAATACACCACAGCCAATGAATATTGAACAAGTGCTCTGGGGCAAAAAGCGTTCTAGAATCCAGCATGGAACAATCAGAGGCAGTGGTGGGAACAGGAATATAAGCCAAGTATTGCTTGTACTTAAGAGCTGGATGGGAGAACCAGCATAGACTGAGGAGGAAGCCTGAGCCTAGGGTTGTGAGAGAGGGGCCTGAGGGCTGTGAAATAGAAAGGAGAAGAAACAGAAAGGAACAGTGTCTGTGTGACTCTGAATAACTTACAGCTGAATAGCCAGGGATGAGAGCTCAGAATGGGGGCAAAAGAGGTCGGGGTAACAGTTCTGTCACTGACTCTACAACTTTTAAGCTAGCTGACAATAGGTAGGACCAGCAACAGTCTACTGGAACAAGTTCATATATGTTGCCCAGACCCAAACTCAGGTCAGGAACTTAAAAAAGTTCAAGTCAGGAGGGTGGCAATTAGACTTCATCCTGGATCAAGTAGATCTGGGTACACTGAAAGCTTAAAGGTTCCCAGATTGAGATACCTGAGATTCTTCAAGAACACAGCACTCAATACTCTGAAAAAGCCAAAGCAGTGCATAAGGAATACCAAACAGGCCATTTCCCCTAGAATGCTTAGAGCCTGGTCCTAACACAAAGTCTCAATTAAGGAACACTGGATGAATAAGTAAACACAAAAGCTATTATGGTGACATGAATGCCCAAGAGACAAACCTAAAGAAGAAAACAACTCGAAAACATTTACAAGCAAAGCCTCAAAAAAACAAAACAAAACAAAAACCCACAGCTTGGATACAAGGTCAACAAGAATTCCTGTAAGAAATAAAGCAAGAGTTAAAAAAAAAATAAGAACTTATATTATAAATGAAAGGAAAGCACTGGAGATAAGAACTGGAAAATAATTTGAGAGCTATGGAGAAAAGACTTAGAAGGAAAATTAATAGTGTAGCACAAGAGGTATAAAACCTTACCCAAGCAAGTAATACAGCAGCTATATGGCTCTGACCCCAAGAGCAGAATGGGATCTCATATCTAGTCCCCAAGTCAAATGAAGCCTGTAGAGGAATAATCAGGACAGTGGTCTCAAAACAAGGAGGAGCCTGTAATCTATAGGAAGAAGAGATGAAGAAAAAAAGATAGATGGAAGGAAGGTAATGAACATTTATTAAGTGCCTACTATATGCCAGGCACTATCCTAAACACTTTGCAATATATATCATCATCATTTAATCCTCACAACAACCCTGGAAGTTAGGTGCTATTATTATTCCCATTTTACAACTGAGAGAACTAAGGCAGACAGAGGTTAGGTGACTTGCCCAGGATAGAACAACTACTAAGAAATTGGGGCCCCATTTGAACTCAGATCTTCCTAACTCCAGGTCTCGTTCTAGCTAGCTGCCTCTGCAGCACTGACCTAGGGCCAGCAGAAGTCTACAGGATCTTCAACCAAGGGCAAGTTCAGATCAGGAAGGGCGTGAGCAGTCTTAGACTTGGATCAGACCACTCTGAGCCCACTGAAAACCTGAAGAGGTCCGGTCTTTCACCTTAAAAAAACACAATAATCAAGAGCAGATAAAAAAAGCAGCAGAACCCAAGCATGTCCCAGACATTCTTTCCCAACGTGTTCATTGCCTGGCCCTAATACAAATTCCAAAGTTGGGAAAGAAATGAGAATTCCATCATAAACAGTAATTATGTTGAAAAGGAACCCTAATAAACAAACCCAAAGGAAGAGAATGGCTATGAAACATGTGCAGGCAAAGCTGGTATGGGGTGGGGGGTGGAGTGGTGGTGGTGGAGGGGAAGAGAACAGAGTTTGGGCACAAATTTAACTTGAATTCAGAAAAAATGAAACATGAGTTTTAAGATATATTTCAAAATTATTTTACAAGCAAGATGAGAGCCCTAGTGCCCTAGAGGAAAGAACTAGAAATGAGACAAAAACTATGTTTCAGATTGGAAAAAGAACAATAAAATCTTACTCAGGAAAATGGAATATTTGAAAATTATAAAGGATCACATAGATGTTAAAAGACTCCATGAGATAACAACAAAAATTAAAATGCCTAAAAACTGGAAAAAAAATCTAAGAAAATTAAGGTGTCTCAAATAAAAAGCAATTGGCCTAGAGAACAGATAAAAGAAAGACACTTTAAGGATAACTGGATCACCTGAAAAAAGAGCTGTGAAATCAAATTTCAAGAATTCAAAAAATAATACTGGTCAAATCTCAGAATTAGAAGGAAAAAAAAAGGAGGCGGAGAGAGAAAAAGAATCTACTCATTACCTCCTGTAAGAAATTCTAAAATGAAAAATTTCAGAAACACAACAGCTAAGATTCAAAGCTTCCAGGTTAAAAAAAAATCACTACATGTAGCCAGAGAGAAAGAATTCATTCACCAAGGAACCACGATCAGGAATATAAAATTTATTAGCAGACTTCACTACACAGAAGTGGAAAGCTTGGAATACGATATTCCAAAAGGCAAATTATATAGGCTTACAACCAAGAATAACTTACTCAGAAAAAAAAATGAGAATAATCTTATAGTAGAACTGTATATAAAATAAACTTTTAATAAATAAAGACTATTTCCAAGCATTCTTAATTGAAATATCAAAAAAGAATAGGAAGTTTGAAATGCAAACAAAGGAGTCAAATGAAACATAAAAAGGTAAAAATAAGCAAGCAAATATGAGGGATAAAAATGTTTATGTTCTAAAAGGAAATCAACAAACTCTTATTAAATATTTTATAGAGAGAGATGAGAGATAGGATGACCAGGCTACTGTAATAGTCTAGATTAAAGTTTTGAGGGCCAAGAACTAGGGTTGTTGCAGTGTTAATGTAAAGTAATGAACTGATGACAGTTAGTATATTCAAGGTAGAAACATCTGATAAATGGTTGGATATGGAAGTGAAAGAGGACTCCAGAATTATCCTGAGGGTAGTAAACCTGGATTACCTGGAGGATGCTGGTTCCACTGAGAATAATTGGGAAGTTTAGAAGAGGAGGTGGTTTGGGTGAATCCCTTCTACCTTCTACCTTGATCTGGTAGACATCCCCTCACTTTCACGTATTTTCCACTTGTCGCTGGCTCCATTCCACGGAAGCAAAGAAGGCCAAGGAGACTTTTGGTTAGGACCTGTAATTTTATCCAAGTTAGTAAACTGCCAAAGAGAAAATTCCTTCTACCAATGAAGATCAACATCTGTTCTACAATTAATAGTCCTGGAATTGTCTGAGGAGCTGAGACTTTAAGTGACTAACCTAGAATCACATAATCAGCAAGTGCCAGACAGCTCTCTTTGCCTTCAAGCCTAGCCCTCTATCCATTAGTCCACACTGCCTTCAATAACCATAATATTAACTACAATAACCAGTTATACAATGATTTAAAGTTCTTAAAACACCTTATATACACCTCACAACAACCTCATAGGATGGACTGGCACAACAGGCAGTATACAATTTTACAAACGAGGAAACTAAAGAAAAACATACTAAGGGATCTTACTAATGTTAACTTAATAATACTAAGGAAACATACTAATGGTCACAAAGATAGAATTTGAACTCTGACTGTAGGATAACATATTTAGAGATACAAAGGCCTTAGAGGCAATAGAATCCAACCTTCTATAAGGTAGCTGAGAGCATAAAAGACTGGCCCAGATCACAGAGTACTAGTAAGTATCTAAATTAACATTGGAACTCAGGACTTTCTGACTTCAAATCCAGCACTCTTTCTCCCTGAAACTACAAAACAAACAGCAACAATATCTTCACTTGACAGTTATACTTTATCTATATGCTATCTTATCTTTCTCTGCCCTTTCACTCCTGAAGTTAAACTCCTGGAGAAAGTTGTCTATTTTGAAAATCTTTACTTTCCTCAGTATCCACTCTTGCCTCCATCCCTTCTACTTAGACTTCTGAGGCTAATACTTTACTGATATTCTCACACATCAATGATACTCTTTTTTTTTTTTTTTTTGGAGGGAGGAAGGCAAGGCAATTGGGGTGAAGTGACTTCTCAAAGTCACACAGCTAGTAAATGTGTCAAGTGTCTGAAGTGGATTTGAACTCAGGTCCTCTTGACTCCAGGGCTGGTGCTCTATTTATTCACTGTGCCACATAGCTGCCCCTCAATGAAACTCTTATTGCCAAGGTGCATGGGTTTTATTTAGCCCTCATCTTCTTGGACTTGTACATTTGACAACATTGATCATCTCTAATTAGATAAGTCTTTCCGCCTTTGTCTTCAGATACATCATTTCTGCTTCCTAGTTTTCTAACACTTCAGTTTTCAATGACTTCTCATCACACTTTTGATCACTCATGGCAGTTATCTCCCCACTTTATGCAGCAATATTCTCCCATTTTTACTCTGCCCTAAGGGCGTTGTAAACCCCTTTTGTAAAAGGATCTTATGTTTACATTTAATTTTTTAAACACTAAGATGTTTTTTTTTTTACAAATTACAACTAATCTTAACCATACAAAAATAACCTAACTTACATAGATATTTATTTATTGATAAAATAATTTACAATTTCATATAGCCACCCTTTATAGACAACTCAAAATCTCAGCCATCTCTTCATTTGCTACCAGCTTCTCTGCTCCTTTGTATGGCACGACCACCGTGACCACCACCACCACCACTGTGTCCCTCATTTCCTTCTCCCCTCATTTCCCCATAAGTTCTTTACCAAGAAACTCATCATGATGGACACTGCTTTAGCCTTGGACTAATACCACATCAGTACCCTCAGTTGCTTCTGTCCCTCTGATTGGAAAGTGGAACAAAAAACTCCTCCAATAGTCTCTATATAAAGGGCTCAAAATGCCAGTTATCTTTTCATTTTCCACCATTTGCCCAGTTTGGTTTTGACTCCATCACTATCACCACCATCACATCATTCCCCTGTGCTAGGTACCCTCTCTGTTTCTTCTTTTTCAGCTTCCTTTTGTGTACTGTTTTCCCCATTGGACTGCAAACTCCTTAAGGGCAAGAACTGTCTTTTCTTATTTACAACCCCAGTACTTAGCAAAGTGCCTGGCAAACAGTAGGCTCTTAATATTTATTTAAACATTTTATATGCATGTCTATTTACTCAACTGGGACTGTGATCTCAGCAATGTGAATGTTTCTTTTTAATAATTCAGACTGTCATGCACTCAGTTCATATCAATTCAAAAGTTCCTGAAAATGGGTCTAATGTAGAGGATGACAACCTTTATAGGTTTCTCAAGATATCACAAGGATGACAGTAGAGCATCTGGGCTGTCCATTTGTTATATCTAAGCCTTCACTCATTATTAACCTATCTTCTTTGAAAATACATTTTCCAGGGGTGGAGTCAAGATGGCAGAGTAGAAGCAGGACCTTCCCGCTGCTCCGGCTTCCACCTTCCCCAATCCATGTAAAAAGGGGACTCTAAACAAACTTTGGAGCTGCAGAACTCACAAAATGACACAGAGAAGCTAACCTCCCACTGAGGACAGCCTGGCAGGCCAGCAGGAATCAGCCAGCTCAGCGCTCCAGGAGCCGAGCCCAGCCACTCGCCAGCCAAGGTTTTAGCCCCAGGGAGGGCCTGACCAACCACCTGCCAAGAGGGACTCCAGATCAGCAGCAACTGTGGCCATTTCCAGATTTATCAACACATAGATGCGAAGGACAAAGTGAGAGGTCAGTGCAGTCTGGACTTTGGGACCCAGTAAGTGGGAGTGCATGGCTTTTGCCCCCAGGGTGAGAAGCATCTCAGAAGCTGGTAGTGGCAGCTTCAGCTCCTGGCCTACAGAGTGTAGGGGGACCAACCACGAGTCTGAGGGGTAATCACTCTTGCTTTAACCTGCTTGGATCTGGATTGGGTGGGGGTCCTGGGGTGTGTGTCCAGCTTGCCAGAGTGTGTGGAGACCTCAGAGAGGGCACCCATCTAATACCTCCGGCAGCAAGAAAATCCCACGTTTGGGACAAAAGATCCCCTGTAGGTGGCAGAGTCCTACTGTGGCAAAAAGCCCAGGGGTCAAGTGACCGAGGAGCGACATGACCAGGCAAACGAAACAAAGCAGACAGAAGATTCCAATGTTAGACTCCTATTTTGGGGACAAAAAGGATCAAAGCATGGAACAGGAGGAAGACAGTGAAGTCAGAACTCCTGCACCAAAAGCTTCAAAGGAAAATATGAGCTGATTACAGGCCATAGAGGACCTTAAGAAGCAGATAAGAGAAGTGGAGGAAAAATTGGGAAGAGAAATGAGAACAATGCAAGAAAATTATGAAATGAGAGTCAACAGCCTGACTGAGGAAAATCAAACCTTAAAAAATACACTAACTCAAATGGCAGAAGAGGCTCAAAAAGGCAATGAAGAGAGGAATGCCTTAAAAAGCCAAATTTGCCAGATGGAAAAAGAATCTCAAAAGCTCAATGAGGAGAATCATGGCTTCAGAATTAGACTGGAGCATATGGAAGCTAATGACTTTATGAGAAATCAAAATGCTATTAAACAGATCCAAACAAATGAAAGAATAGAACGCAATGTGAACTATCTCATGGGAAAAACCACTGACCTTGAAAATAGATCCAGGAGAGATAATTGAAAAATTATTGGACTACCTGAAAGCCACGATCAAAGTAAGAACCTAGAAATCATCCTCCAGGAAGTTCTCAAAGAAAACTGCCCTGATGATTTAGAACCAGAGGGCAAAATAGAGATTGAAAGAAACCACCGATCACCTCAGAAAAAGATCCCAAAAAGAAAACTCCTATGAATATTATAGCCAGGTTCTGGAATCCCCAGATTAAGGAGAGAATATTACAAGCAGCCAGGAAGAAACAATTTGAATACTGTGGAAACACAATCAGGATAACTCAGGATCTGGCAGCTTCTACACTGAGAGATCGATGGGCTTGGAATATGATATCCTGGAGGTCAAAGGAGCTGAGATTAAAAACAAGAGTCACCTACCCAGCAAAACTGAGTATCATGTTTCAGGGGAACATATGGACATTCAAGGAACAGAGGACTTTCAAGCATTCTTGCTGAAAAAACCAGCGTTAAATAGAAAATTTGACATTCATATACAAGAAACAAGAGAAGCATGAGAAGGTAAACAGGGAAAAGAAATTATAAGGAACTTATCAAAGTTGAACTATTAACATTCCTATATGGAAAAACAAGAATTGTAACTGATGAAACTTTTCTCAATAGTTGAAGGGAATAGAAATATCTACATGTCTATATATGAGGGTATATGGGCATATGAATACATATGTGAATGTGTATATATATGTTTACAGGTATACATAGAGGGCACAGGACCAATTTAACAGGAAGGGATGATACTTAAAAGGTGAAATTAAGAGGTGAGAGAGGAATATAATGAGAGGAGATGGGGAGAGACAGAATGGGGTAAATTCTCTCATATAGAAGAGGTATGGGAAAATGGTTACAATGGAGGGGAAGAATAGGAAGGCAAAAGGGAATGGGTCAACCTTATTCCCACTGAATTTGGCTTGAGGAGGGAATGAAATACACACTAAATAGGGTATCTCACCCTCCAGGAGAGTAGGGGAGGAAGGAGATGAGAAGGGGGATGATGGAAGGGAGAGCAGGCTAGGGGGGAGGAAAGTTGGGAGCACCCAGTTTTGAAAAGGGACAGGATCAAAGTAGAGAATAGACCAAGTGGGAGGTGGGATAGGAGGGAGGGAAATATAGTCAGTATTTTACAATATATCTACTATGTTATTGTTTTGCATTAGCCACACATGTACAACCAATACTGCACTGCTTATCTTCCCAGTAAGGGTGAGTGACAAGGGAGGAAGAGAATGAATCTGGAATTCAAAGTTTTAAAATAAAATATTCAAATATATATACACTATTATTAATACTATTCTACATGTGATTGGGAAATAAGATATACAGGCACTGGGGCATAGAGACTCAGTGAAAAAGTCGAAAGGGGTATGGGAGAAAATACGGGAGAGAGCAGAATGGAGGAGGGGATATCCTGTGGAACTGCTATTTTGGGGCGGTGGGTAGGGGAAAAAATGGGGAAAAAATTTGTAACTCAAAATCTGGCGGAAATGAATGATATAAATCAGAAGTTAATAAAGCATTTGGAAAAAAAAAAAAGAAAATACATTTCCCTAGTGACATCCATTGCATCTCTTCTTGTTTGAAGTACTTTATTTTTTATGCATTCAATCAATCATTAATCAACAAGGATTTATCAATTAACTGTTAATGGCAGTCCCCGTTCTCAACATGTTTATACCTTATCAAGGGAGACTATATGTACATAGGTAAGTATATACAAAATAAATACAAGATAAAATTTTTGTCAGAGGAGACCACTGGCATCTGGAGGGAATAGGAATGGCTTAAAAGGTACAGTCTGGGCAATGTTCCCAAAGGATTCTAAAAGACACAGCTGAGATGAGAGTGCATTCCAAGAATGGAGGATAGGCATTAAAGAAACTATATTTAATTTTCTGGTCATAAGTTTTTATTTTATGTTTCTGTATTTCTACTTCTTCAGCTGTCCCTACAGTCTTTGCCTGTATTAGCTTCAGTTATTTCAATGATTTTTAACTTCAAACTGGTTATGTATATCTATTATGATATGCTACTTCACTTTTAAATTCACTTTATTTTATTTTATTTATTTATGTTTTCAAAGCAATCCGGGTTAAGTAACTTGCTCAAGGTTACATGGCCAGTTATTTCTGGGTGTGGTGCTGAGTATCTGAGCCCAGATTTGATCCCCAGGTCATCCTAACACTGGGGCCAGTGCTCTTACTCACTGAGCCACCTGGCTGCCCCTAAGCAATTGGGGTCAAGTAACTTGCTCAAGGTTACACGGCCAGTTATTTCTGGGTGGGTGCTAAGTGTCTCAGCCCGGGATTCGATCCCCAGGTCATCCCAACACTGGGGCAAGTGCTCTTACTCGCTGAGACACCCGGATGCCCAATTCACTTTACTTTAAAATGCAGTAATTAAATATTTAGGTAAGTACATTTTAGATTCTATTACTGAAAGTTATAAATGATTATATATATATATATATATAAAAATAACTACTAGAAAGTTATCGTAACTTTTTTTAAAAGCTGAAGTTGCATTCTCTAATTAAACTACCAAAATGAATGATATTAAGAAATAAAATAGATTGTTTTACTTCAACTTTACACACTTTACATTAAAATGCATCAAGTTTTTAAATTATGACATAAATCATCTATACTCACTACAGCTTGCAATGTTTGTGATAAAATTAAAAATATGCCCACATGAGAATGTGACATATTCTTATTTGAAATGACTTCATTTGTACACATTAAGTAATCACTTCATTATAAGACAAACCTGCCACTTCAGTTTTATCTTTAACTTTGAAAAATGTAGGCATATTATTGTAAGAAGTGCACTTGAAAATATAAAATAATGTTGCCTATTGCTTTGCTATCCCCTTACTAATAGGGTTTCACATTCCATATCACAGTGTAAAACTCTAGCCCTCTCTTTCTCTATAGTCTTTCCCTTGACAATCTCATGCACTGCCATTGCACTGAGTATTTCCTTTATGAAAATGACACTGAAATATATGTCACTATATCTCCAACTACATTCAGGATTACATGCGTACATTTATATATGGACACATCACCATTATTTTAGAGTAAATATCTGAAAAGCAACTTTATCTATCTACCTGAAGACCCTCTTTTTGATGACTGTTTTTATAATCTTCAAACCTTCGTCGTTATTTTAAACTCTTCCTTATATCATACATTATCTGTTAATAACTTCCATCAATCTCACTTTCCCAATGTCTCTGATATTTGTGCCTTCCACTGTTCTAAATAAACTACCTAAGGACAGGACCTCCTTACTCCACACATGGACTACTACAATAGCCTTCTTTCCACTGCTCATACTACTGCAACCTTCTTTATGTGTAAAATCCAGCTATAACTATAATCTGTTTGAAAACCTTTAGTGGCTCCCTATCACTTAAAACATAACCTGTAGGGGCAGCTAGGTGGAGCAGTGAATAGAGCACCAGCCCTGGAGTCAGAAGGACCTGAGTTCAAATTCTGCCTCAGGCACTCAACACACAAACTAGCCATGTGACCTTGGGCAAGTCACTTAACCCCAATTGCCCTCCAAAAAAAAAAATAACCTGCAACTTTTTCAAAACCAACATTCAAAGCCAACTAGCTCTTGCCCTTATTCCCTTCCCTTTATCTTCTATGTTCAAACCAAACTAAACTATACTTAGCTTCCCAAACAGGTTTTGTGCATTTCCTCACCTCTTTGCATTGGTTCACACTATTCCTCATTTCTGTCACTTAGTGCTCCTCTTCATAGGTAGATGCCTATCTATCCTTTAAAGCCCAACTCAAAGGTCACTAAAATAAAGTCACTCTTCAAGTCCCCTACCAGCAATGTAATTTTTTCTTCAAATATTATGTAACATTTTGTTTGCGTCTTACTAAAACAAACATTAGGCAATAATATGTGTTATACATAGCTATGATTTGTGTCCCTTCAAGAATTTAGACTCAGAGAGGGTAGGGTTGATAACTTCCCACATTCTTAATCAGCACAAGGATCTAGGAACTTAAAAGTTCAAGAAGGAAGTGAATTAAAGAATGAAAGGTTAAAACTCACAAAGTATACACATTTTATATTTATAGAACTGCATGCCATGTAAGAAAACTTGCTATGTCAAAATATGAACATAAAACATAATCTGAATTACTGATTTTTATATAGATTTCAAAAAATGTATTTGGCTGTTTGTCATGTTTACATGATTGCCATAAACTGACACAAGAATTTTGAGAAAGGGTCTTGAAGCTATAACTGAATACCCACTGTCTTAAAAAATTAAGATTACGTCTAAGGTTCCTTCCAATTCAATGATTCCAAAATGGGAAGAGAGTGACATTTTCAATAGAAGGTTAGTGTTTAAAAGTATTTCTTCAACTCCAAAATGTACAATTCACTAATCCCATCTCATATCTGTAATTAAAACTCCAGCATTTCTGACATTATTTCTAAATTTCTTGCAAAAATACAAAGAAGTCATACTTTTCTATATTCTAGTAAACTGCTCTCTCAGCAGCCAAACTTTCCCAGGCCAAGTATACCACTTATACTAGAGCTCTCTGACCTAATATCTATTCAATACTACTTTCTTTCACCCTATACAAAATGATGAAAGACCCTATTGCCTCTTGTCTTTCATAGTTCACAGGTGAGACCACCTAAAGACAAACTTTTTCTCTTAAGTGTACACATGAAGATTCCTTAACTATCCCCTCTACCCCCACTTTTAGAGCATCCATTTACCACAGGAAAACCCCTGCTATATCTTTCACTCTCTTTGTTCCAACAATAAGCCCCCCAAAAAGATCTTAATAATTCTCAAGTAGTAGTAATAGTACCTGCATTATGTAAAACTCAAAGTTATAAGTCAAATAAAGAAATGACAAAACAAAACAGGTCCATGATAAAAAGTGGGATATAAAAAATATTTACTGCTCAACTCAATTAAAAATTATTCTGTTATCATCAAAAATATTTATTAAGCATCAACCATGTATACTTGCAAACACTATTAAGTTTTTATTTCATTACTAGTACACAAGAGTTTTTTTCACCATACTCCTATATTGTATACTGACTAGTCTTTAGTGGACTGTCCTAAGAACACCTTTTTAAACATGATTCCCATAGGAATATATATAAATATTTCAATCTTCAAACAACAAATATGAAAATGAAGTCATAACAACTCATTTGTATGTTGGGAATATCCAGAACTATTATTTTTCCTGTTGGTAATCAAGTAATGTTCATATATGTTTAAGTACAATGCACCTATTCTCAGTAACAAATTCTTAAAACATTAGCAAAATATGCATAAAGAACTGAGAACTGAAGACCTTTATTATATCTCAGTAATTAAAAGTCATTGGTGTTTTTGTTGTAAACTCAAAGACATCACACCTTGCACATCTATTAAGATGAATCCTCTTTCATCATTCCTTATTAGAACCCCACCTTAATCCCCCCACCCAAATTCAAGTCTTGGAGAAAAAGGGTACATATTTAAGATGATAGCTGATATTTAAATAGTACTTGAAAGTTTGCAAGGTACTTTAAATAGAACTGTCACTTGATGTTCACAACTTTGTAATAGAAGTAATACAGCTATTATCCCCATCTTACAGATGAAGAAACTTTATCACCAGCTTCACTCAACTGGTCAGTACAAAGGCTGCACACAATTCTTTGTCATTCTTTACTCACTATTCCATGAGGCTTGGATTGAAGAATCAGAAAAAACATGGGTTTGAATCCAGTCTCTGACATTTGCTAGCTATGAGACCCTCAATATGCAACAACTTCTGGGTATAAGGTAACTCTCTTTAAGGAAATCAGATTCTCTTAGTATGCATATATAACTTCCTTATATAACAATACAAAATTTGCCTTAATCACTATAGGAAATCAATTAGGAAAAATAATAAAAACAATCATTTCAAAATAAGTGGAGTTAAGTGTTGACTTAAGTATGGTTCCATTTTCAGAACATAAAAAGGAAAATATCTGTTACTGATCATCAGCAATAATTCATAATTCATACTTTATACTGAGTACTAACTGGTTTAAAGGAAAAATGGCGCTTTATAATTATTTTCATAGTTTCAATTGGCTAAAAAAAATAAGTGATATATGAATGCAATGGAATATTATTGTGCTATAAGAAATGATGAGTAGGTAGAGTTTCGAAAAACCTGGAAACACTTATATGAACTGATGCTAAGTGAGGGGAGCAGAACCAGAAGAACATTGTATACAGTTCCAGTCACATTGTGCAACGACTAACTTTGATAGACTTGGCTCTTCTCAGTAACACAGGGTTCTAAGATAACTCCAAAAGGCTCATGATGGAAAATGCTATCCACATCCAGAGAAAGAATCCAGAGTCTGAATGCAGATCAAAGTATACTATTTGCTCACTCTCTTTTTTTTTTTATTTCTTCTTTCTCATGTTTCTTTCCATTGGTTTTAATTCTTCTTTACAACATGACTAATATGAAAATATGTTTAATATGAATACATTTGTAGAACCTATAGCAGACTACAGGATGTCTGGGGGAGGGGAAAGGACAGGAAGGGGGAGACAATTTAAAACTCAAAAGCTTATGAAAGTAAATGTTGTAAACTGAAAATAAATATATTTTTAAATGGGGAAAAAAGTTTTACAGAACTATTTAGAAAACGAACTTTTTGTTTAAACCTACATATTTTCCTATTCCTATTCATAGGCATTTAAAACTTCATGTTTAAACAGAACTCATCCTTCTCCCTTAATCCCTATAATTTATAAATTTCTTTATTACTGTCCAGTGAACCAAGATCCTTACATTTACACAGGTTTATAACCTCATTGTCATCCACAACTTCTCACTCATCCAACATATATATCTAATCAATTGCCACATTATGTCATTTCTATTTTTACACTGTTTCTCATATATATCCCTTCCTCTCAATTCAAATATTGTGAGAAAAAAGGAGGCCAGTGGTACCAGATCTTAAAGTATACTACAAAGTAGTAATCATCAAAATTATTTAGATCTGGTTTTTAAAATAGAGTAGCCTTTCAATGGAAGAGATCAGATATAACAACAGAGAGAAGCAAATGAACGTAGAATCATACTAAGTGATACATGCAAAGACCCTAGGTATGAAGTTAAGACTTTATTTTTAGATGGGGGAGGGGGGAGGAGACTGCTAATAAAACTGAAAAGCAGTCTGAAAGAAATCAAATAGAGATCAACTTCTCATAACATGTTCCCCAAAAAAGTTCAACATAGATAAATGACTTAGGTATAAAACATCAATCATATCATAAACAAATTTGAAGTAATAAGGAAGAAATTACCTTTTCTGATCTTGGAGGAAGAATTCATGACCACATAAGATATAGAGGATCATATAATAGAAAATAGCAATTTTCGCTACATAAAATTAAAAAAGTTTTTGCACAAACAAAACCAATGCAGTTAAAATTAGAAGGGAAGGGGCGGCCAGGTAACACAGTGAGTAAGAACACCGGCTCCAGGGTCGGGATGACCTGGGGATCAAATCCGGGCTCCGATACTTAGTGCCACACCCAGAAATAACTGGCCATGTAACCTTGAACAAGTTACTTAACCCTGACTACTTAAAAAAAAAAAAAATTAGAAGGGAAACGGGGGGCGGGAGGTCAGCCCTTCACAGAAGATGTCTCTGATAAAGGTCTTGTTTTTTACTACTATAAGAAAGTGATTCAAAATTTTCAAGAACAAGAGTCACTCCCCAATAAATAAATGGTGAAAATACATTAAAGAGAAGTTTTTAAAGGAAGAAATCTAAACTATCCATAGCCATATTAAAAAAAATACTCCAAATCACTAATAATTAGAGGAAGCCAAATTAAAGCAATTCTAGAGATATCACTGCATGTCTCTCTCAGACTGGCAAAGATAACTAAAAAAAGGAAAATGACCATTGCTGGAGGGGCTATGGTAAAATAATCATACTAATCCACTGTTGGTATAGCTTTGAACTGATCCAGCCATTCTGGAAATCAATATGCCTCCAAAGTCACCAAACTGAGATTGACCCAGGTATATACCACTACTAGTCAATACTTCAAAGACATCAAAGAAAATGGAAAAGGACAATATGTACAAAAATGTTCATAGCAGTTCTTTTTGGGGTGGCAACGAGCTGGAAAAGGAGGTGCCCAATGAACAAACTATTGCTTGCGTATTATTGACAAAATGACAAAGGTCATTTTCAGAGAAACATTAATAGACAAGAATTGTTGTGCAGTGAAGTGAGCAGAATCCTAACAATTTATACAATAAGAGCAACAGTACAAAGACCACCTTTAAAGACTTCAGAATTCTGTATTGGTCAACCACAATTCCAGAGTAACAATGCAGGAGAATGCTATTCACCTCCTTAAAAAAGGATGATGGACTCAATATACAGAATAAGACATACATTTCTGGATATGGTAAATGAAGGGATTTCTGTTTTGATTCCATTCTTCACCTACTACTGTCACTTTCAACTCTAAGGAAGAAGGTGTCCCAAACAAAATAAGCTCATTACCTCTAATCTCATCACCATACTATTAAGTGAAGGCTTGACTGACACCTTCAGCCTCCTTTCCCCTCAGACTGAAGGGTGAAGGGCAGAACTTCTCTTCCCAATGCCTTCCTTTAACAGCAGGCAGATAGCAAACTCTCAGCTCACTCCACTGTATCTGTTCTGCCTAATTTCAACTCCATGGAAAAAGAAGCTCTATCCTCCCCTCCTCCTTCCATTTTCCTGCGTTCTTTTATGTGTTGTCTTCCTTCCTTAGATTCTAAGTTCTTTGGGGGCAGGAACTGTCTTTCTTTTTATTAATTGTATTCCCAGCTCTTAGCATAGTGCCTGGAACATAAGTAGGCACTGAATAAACCTTTACTGTATTAGACTGGATTTTACATATTTGTTATAAAGGTTTTGTTGCTGTTTTTTCTCATTTCAAGGAAGGGGAGAGAGTGAGAAGGGTACAGAAATAGGGCCTCCAACAAACCAAGAAATTAAGATAAAAGAAAGGTGAAAAGGAATTACAAACTAAACGGTTTTAAAAGTTGCATGCTGAAATTATATACTAAAAAGAAAATCAAGGTATACTTAATAAAGATTCCCAGTTTCGTGTATAATTTTCTGTTATTTTACAATACATACAGAAATGCTATTTTATTTGATGTTTGTTACAAACAGGGTAAAAATGGACTGTTTGTGAAGGTACAACTAATATTTAATAGGTTTAATGTGATCACATGATGAAAAATCAAGGCATGCATATCAGTGAATTCAGCGATAAAGCATGAAAAACAAGTGATCACAGCAAAAGGAGGGCATATTGTATGTTAAAAGTTCTTCCAAGATATAAAAATGTAACTTTATAATTCAATATATTTAATTATTTTAGTTACCCAAAGTAATTTACACAGCATGATATAAACAGAAATAGTGGTTAATACAGTTAAAAGCTACAAAGTTTAAGAAAAATAAGAATTAAGAAAATATTAAGACACTGAGCATTTAACCTGTGAGAAATCAGTTCTAGTAGAGAAGTGGGAATGGAAATCATTACAAGTTATTGTGCCAGAAATGGATAATGAGGAACTAGAAGCAGCAAGTGTAGAAGATTCTTTCTAGGAGTTTGATACTCAAAGTAAGCGGATGGCATATAAAAATAATAGCTAGAAGCTAAGGCAGGGTCAAATGAAGGTATTCTTTAAGTTTAGATTTTAATAGGCAAATGGGGAATAAATAGGGAAAGTAGCTAGGAAAAAGAGAAATTGAAGATGCAGGAGAATTTTCAGTGGTAAAAGCTCCTAGAGAAGACAAGGAATGATGAGATCTGGAGCACAGTTTAGCTCTGGCAGGAAAGACAGAAGAAGAAAATGGAGAAATGGAGTTATAAGATTTAGAGTAACAAAAAAGAGCTTATGGACTTAGCTACTCTGATCAATACAATGATCCAAGACAGATCTGAAGGACTGACTCATGATAAAAAATGCTATCCACCTCCAGAGAGAGCTGATGAACTGAGTTCAAAATGAAGGATATGTTTTTTCACTTTCTTTGTTCCCCCCCCCCCCTTTTTTTTTGCAACATGGCTAATATGGAAAAATATTTTGCATGATTTCACACTTATAACTGATATATTGTTTGCCTTCTCAATGGAAGGGAGAAGGGCTGGAGATTAGGGGGAAGTAAACTCAATTTTTTAAAAAATTGAATATCAAAATATCAAAAATAAATAATAAATTATATATGTGTACATACACACATGCTAAAATTTTGTCCAAGACCAGTCAAATAAAAGTAGCTATTAGTTCCTCCCTTTCTTGAAAATTAAGGCATATACCTGCCTCTGGTCCTGTTAAAGCTTAATAAATATTTATTCAATTGAATGGGAAAAAAAAAAGGCGCAAAGAGTTTATGACAGATGGAATCAATTGTATCAATAAAGTAGGAAATGTGATGATCTACTATGGGAGAGAGGATTGGGAATAGAATAGTTTTAAGGGTTCAAAAAAGAGAGGAAAAGGTCTGAAACAGTTGCTGTAAGGAGCATGATAGTTAATTGGGGGAAAATAAAAGGACTGTCTTATAATTAAGGTCCAGTTAAGATTAAATCACATAATTTGCAGTGGATCAGGTATGATTTTTCTCCAACAATGTTCAGTAGCTTTCAAGTAGAAACAGTCCAAAGCTGATGGGTTAGCAAAACATGGACAACAGAAGGAAAGGAGCTCAAGGGTGGAGGTCAGTGCATAGCTGAATTAATAGTTGAATTATAGGATCAAGCCTGTAAAGGAGGAAAGTAAGCCAGAGAAGAGGTAGAGCTTTGAGAGAAAAGGGAAGGTTGGAAGGACTAAAGGGTACTGTAAGGAAAAAGAATAGGTTTAAGAGAGGTGAGGCAAAGGGAAAGGAGCCAGAATACATAAGTATGATCAGTGAGAGAAACTTCAGACCTCATCATCCTATGCTCTGTTTGAGAAGCAGTTTGAGGAAACGATAAATTCTAATGTTGAACTCCATGAGTTGCTGAAATGGAATAGATATGGAGGTCTAGGAGTTGAGGGAGTTGATACCAGCATATTTGAAGAGACATCAATATGAAACATAAAGGAGGTTTGCACCTCAGTAAATGTTTACTCTAATCCACAGAGATTTGGGGAGCAGGAGGGAGGAATTTGTTAGTCAGAGAATGGGGTTATTACCAGTTGATTAGGGCAGGGGACAGGAAAGTCAAAGTGATGGTGCCTGGACAACTGTAAGTGAAGGCAGTCATGTAATGATTACAAACAACACTCCTCTCAGTAAGATCAGACCTTTCCTTCTTTGGTGATGTGAGGAAGCAGAAGAACAGGTATCAACTGCAATGAATTTTGTAAAGGAGGCTACTAATACTGAGAAGCAGGCTTTTTTACTCAACAGTGGGGAAAGATAAAATTCTCTGTTAAAAAATATTCAGTGGTTCTCTAATGCCTAGTAAAGTCCAAATATTTCTACCTGATATTCAAAGCCCTCTCCAATTTGGGAAAGCACCTTCACATAGATTTTTTCATGTTACATAACCATTTAGATACCCTACACTTTAGCCAACCTGAACATCTTCTGCTTCTGAAGTGCTCTATGCTGTTTCATAGTTTCATGCCTTTGCCCACATGTTTTCCATGTCTGGGATTCTTCCCCCACCCCATTCGTTAAAGTATAATTCAAAAGGTACCTCCTGAAAGAAGCTAATGCTTCCTGGTCAGTGATGACCTTTCCCCTCAGATATCATACAGTGCTCTGTACCCTTTCATGTATTTCTAATTCAGAATTAGACTGTGAACTCCTTGAGAGCAGGGACTGTATCTCTAGCCCTTAGTGCTGTGCCTGGCACTTAATAAATGCTTGTTGACTGATAGCTAACCTACACAATGGTTTGTCATAGTCATATCTGTGTTGCTTCCCAGCCTTGTCCAGAAGGGAGGTAAAATAATCTTAGCTGAACTTGTCTTCTTAATTGCTAAGCACAAGAATTTGCACATGAAGATGGTTAATGTTTATCATATAGCGGATTTTTCAGTAAAGCACATATTTACAAATGTATAACTATGGGTAGCAAGGTACTACCAGGTATAGAGTGCTGGACATGAAGCCAGAAAGATCTGAGTTAAAATCCTGCCTCAGAAATGTACTGCTACCCCAGGCAAGTAATTTAAACTGTTAGCCTCAGTTTCCTCATGTGTAAAATGGGCATAATATAGAGATGAGATATTTGTAAAGTGCTTTGCAAACTTTAAAGGTCTATATAAATTTTAGTTACTATTATTATTATTTCTCTGCTTTGTACCACTTTAGTAAAATACTGGTTGAAGGGAGAAAGAAAACCCTGGAGTCCTGACATACCAAGGACATTTGCATGGCACGGTGCCATGATCTACTGGCTAGAACACAGCAACAATAACAATAACTAGCATTTAAGCAGCTCTTTAAGGTTTTGCAAAGTACTTAACATGTTATCTCATTTGGTCCTCACAATAACCTGACGAGGTGGGTGCCATTATTATTATTTCCATTTTACAGATGAGGAAACAGGCTGAGAAAGGTTAAAGTGAGTTGGCCAGGATTACACAGCTACTAAGTGTCTAAGGCAGAACTGAATTTAGTTCTTGACTCCAAATAGGCAGCTCTATCCACTATTCCACCTAGCTGACCACTGTAGGTAGTCTTGAAAAGAAACTGCAATAACAGTCATGTCTTCAAATAAAACATAACAATGACAGTCAAGTTTAAAATTATGATAAAGAACAAGTAGAAAGAGTGCAAAGGGAGAAAAATTTCTTTCCTACTCTCTTTAAATATAATTCTATTACCTATTCTGATGCATAACAATTTTTAAATAAAATTATACTGTTATCTTGATCTAACCTAACCTCTCCATATTGTTACTTAAACCTATTTTCTTATAGGTTACCTTGGTGGAGACTGAAAGCAGGGGCTAATTTCTCTGAGCAAGGGTCTTCCTGTACTTAAAAATTTATTTAAAAAGTCTCTCAAACTAAAGCCTAATAAACCATCACTTTAAACTTCCTTCTTGGGCTTTGTTTTCATACCTTTTCATAGTAATTTGTGACTCATCTTTACTTGTATTTGCCAGAACTGGACACAGCATTATATTAATGTCTATTTGCCCAAATTTAGGCAGCTAGGTAATAAAGTGGCTAGAACGCTGGAGTTGGGAGTCAGAAAGACATCAATTCAAATCTGGATTCATACACTTATTTGGTGTGTGACCCTACGGAACTTCACCTTTCTCTGTGTGTCTGTTTTCTTAGCTATAAAATGGGGACAAAAGTAGTATCTATCTCCTAGAATTATTGTGAGGATCAAGGGAGATAAAATATACGAGTACCTTATAACCATGATATCAATGTTACATTATATAAATGCTAGCAATTATTTACCGATTTAAATATTTCAAGAAGATATTTCTTATTTTAAAATAGTGATTCTCTAGTCTAATTCATATTCAGCTTGATTGTATTTCAAAGTAAAATTACATATAGTCACTTACTATATTATATTTTTGCAGGCGGTTTTCTCCCTTCAAGGTTACTGCTTTGAAATAGAACTCTCTAGTCTGTCAAAGACCTTTGAAAAGTGTTGTGATAAACAGTATAAGGTAATATCACTGAATATCTGTTTCCTCTCACTATCTACTTACTTCCCAAATGTTTCTGAAGTTTATGTCATTTATTTCAAATTTTATTTTCTTAAGTGCTATCCCATTCACACATAAAATTTCCTCTATTTGGATTATCTTTTCTGCCCAACCCCTTTATTTCTACTGCCTAAATTTTGATGAACTCTCATGTCCTCTTAGCCTTCTAGAGTTAACTTCATCCAATTTTTTACTGTTCTCTGGCTCAGTATATTTAAATTCTTATTTTTTATATTAAACACATTTATGTGTTGCTTTAAAAATGTTAGGCATGTATGTTTATGTTCTCTCTCCTCAAAAACATGTAGTGTCAACCTCAAATCTAACTCTTTTTAAAATTTGCTATACTGATACTCCAAAAATTGTAAAATGACTGTTATCACATATAAACTGAAGATGCTCTAGCTGTTTCTATATTGATAGAAAACATTGTGGACACCATCATTAGCAAACAGAAACATCTGGAGGACCTCACTATTTATAGTTATTGATATTTTCTTCATTATCTTTTTGGGAGTAATGAGTGCCATAATTGTTCTTAACTATTTGCTATCCCTCCTCTTTCAAATATTTTGAGAACGGATCTCAACCTGCTTAACCCATATCACCTTCAGTACAGTGTACTTATGGTCTACTCTTTTATTTAGTAATTTTTATTTGCTCAAGCAATATGTCAATACATTCCTTAAAAAAAGTCATACCATTTTTTAAAGAATAATATTTTAATGGTGATGCTATATGGCATAGCTTTGACTCAAAGAAGACTGGTCTCTAAACAATTAAAATTCTGGGTAACCCAAAAGGTAATGCAGAGACCCACAATGGGTTGTAGAAAGATAAAACATATTACCAATAAAAAGAGATTCATAACTAGACAATGAGGTGGTCCACTCACAGAGTGGGAGAAAGAGATTCTTGGTGAAAATACATGCTCCATTGATATCTGTACAAAATCAAGAGGTCTATAGGAAGGCATTCAGCTTCCCTCCATCTCCTATCAAAATGGCTGAACCCCTGTGGATTTACATGAAGACATGGATAAGAATCAGACAGATGGACAAGGTGTGGACAATCTGTAATCTACATCATTAAAAGGTTTATCAACATTGATGGGACCAGATTCAGTGACATACTGAAGAAGCATTGATTATACACACACCATCAAGGACAATGAGATCAAGCAGAAAGGGCACTATAAGCAGGGTCAAGACACATTTGGGCTCTAATTTTACTTCTGACACTTACTATCTCTGTGACAATGACCCAATCCCTCTAAGCTTCTTGCTGCATCCATAATATGGTAATGATACACATAGTACCTACTTAATAGATTTTGTGAAGATAAAGCAAGAATAAAAGTATTTTGTAAACCTTAAATCACTATATAAATATAAGTTATTATTATTATATTGCTGTCTCAAATCTAGACTTTCACTTTGTAAGACTGACCCGCCTTGATTCCTGACAAATGGCCATTGTTGATTTTTGGTCAACAACACAGTCTCTTTAGGGTAACAATAATCATATCTGACATGTATTTAGCACTCTAAGGTTTGTACAACATTCTATATTAGCACAATAAAATAACCCTGTGAGATAGATACCACAGGTATTATTATACCCATTTTTCAGGTATTTGTCAGGCTACTTTTTCTGGTCTTATTAAGTCAGGGCTGCATTTCCAAGGCCACTCAATTTTCATGTTTTTCAAGAGTTCTTTTCTAATCTTCAGGTTTCATTGCTATTCTTCCAGTTTCCAGTATGATTCTTTATTTTTAAAAAAGACTGCCAGTGGCACAGAGAATATGGATAGTTGTTTCAGTATTCAGAGTCTTGTAATCTGACTATATACCTCTTGAAAGTATACTTTTGCCAAATCTTCACCTATATTTCAATGAAGTTTCTTATATTTCCCAGAGTACTTTTGTAAAATCCATATGCCACATATCATGTTGTTGTTTAGCCATTTTCAGTCATATCTGATTCTTTGTGACCTCTTTTGAAGTTTTCTTGGCAAAGATACTGAGAGTGGTTTGCTATTTCCTTCTCCAGCAAATTTAGCAGATGAGGAAACTGAGGCAAACAGGGTTAAGTGATTTTCCCAGGCTCACAAAGCTAATAAGTGTCTGAGGTCACATTTGAACTCAGGTCTTCCTAACTCCAGGCCCAGTGCTCCACCCACTATGCTACCTAGATGCTCAATATACATATGTTGTATACTACCAAATAAGTCACTTTTTAGAAGGTTAAGTCAAAATAAATTTTATTTCATTAAAAAAACTGTGACAAATATAATTAAAAGTAAATTCACCAATCGGTACATAAGAAAAAAAAAACTCGACCTATAACGTTCATTTGTTGACTTACAAGCTTCTATGAAGCACAGAACTAGGTACATTTGGACATAGCACTGGCTCTAGAGTTAGAAGATCTCTATTCGAATTCTACTTCTTATCCTCACTTACTGGTATGACCTTGGGCAAGTTAATTAACATCCTGGGATCTCAGTCTCCTCATCTGTAAAAAGGGTAAATCAGATTATATGGCCTATAAATTCCATACAGTTCTAGGCCTATGATCTTATAAGCAAAAAACAAGCATCAGAATAGTGTTCTGTTCTGGCTTTAAAAATCTTGTGAGTTAATTTACCAACTAAAAAACACAGAAACCATAACATCAGTAGCAGCAGCCCCCAAAATGAAGAGCAATGATAAATTAAAATCTATTCTTATACAGGGCTAGAAAAACCTGTTTCTCTTTTCATACATACAACATTTCCAAACAGACTAAGGTTCTTAAAAGCAAGCATTGTGGCTATTCTTTTTTTTTTTTTAATAATATTATAGCATATGTTTCAAACTATAAATCAAAATCAACAAACAAAACAAAAAATATACTATAAACTTATCAAATTCAAATCTATTAAGCTGGAACTTCTATTTAAGTAACTAAGACATAGGTCATAACACTTTCTGACTAATAAATAATTATTATTTTAAAAAACTATTAACAATAAGACAACTTGGCCTCTATTTTGGTAGGAAACAAGCTTCTGCTTTAGAATTCTATGAAATGAGTTTGAGTTTAAAGCCTTTTAAAGGTAAAAAGAGAATAGGAAAAACATTTGTTAGGGAGTGGCAAGGCTGGGAAAATCCTACATCAATGCAAAAAACAGCCCTATCATTTTTGACAATTATCTGTAGCTTTATGAAATACTGATATATAGTAACTTGAATGCTACAGCTTTAATTGAAGTTTGAACATTATAAACAGTTACATGTCTGGCTCTGGCCTGTATTCTAATACCATCAGCAGAACAGGGATGGGAAGCATAAACAAACCTTTTAACTAGATTACAGTCTCTAAAATGGCTAACAAACCCTTCAGCAAAAACTCCTATTATAACATCTCAAGGAAGGAAAAGTATTCTGAAAATAGTTCTAAAATAATAATTTCTGGAATGATTGCAATGCATTTTGACTCTGTATAGATTTCAATGCCATTTAATATTCTTTGTGATATTCTTTACTTTTAACTTCACAAGTAATAAAAACCTTTATTCTTATATAACTCCCTTATAAATCAGCTTGTCACAATAGGACAGCATTTTTCAAATGATATCTCCTTTCCCTGCCATGTAAAATACTAATTCAACTCTACTATCATGCTTATTTTATTATCATTATTCACCTAAGAGATTAAATTCATTGTATATTACCAGACTGACCAAGGTAGATATGCTCTACTAACTTTCACTAGATATTTAAGAAAAAATCTTGGAACCAAATGAGTAAATACTTTTTTAAAATGGTACTTTTAACAGTTAAGACAAACATTTTTATAGGTTCCTAATTAAAATGGAAACCCTATTATTATTATTAAATCAAAATGCTAAGTTAAGAAATAATGTTTCAACATAAGGACCATCTATTAATTCCTGATATTGACAGACCATGGTTAGTTAATGCACTTTAGAGGAAAGAAGAGGTAGGGATAGGTGTACATATTTCTATCAACCAGTTCAAGGGAAGAGAATAACTGGTTTAAAGAATTACTAGAAAGTAAAGGTAATAACAAACCTCCCACAAAATAAAGAGGTTAATGTTTTCCCTCTGTCACATTTACCTTTTTATTTGTTACATCCGTATCACTTATATTTCTATGGCAGAAGTTTACTTCAGAAAAATCCTTTAATATTTGTTTTTCTGATTCTTATACTGTCTTAATTAGGCCCAGCTTACAAAAAAGGCTAATATATTGCCTCTTGTAGACCTAAGGGATCACAGAATATGTATGATACCTCAAATAACAGCAAGTTCATAAATGGGGCTATTTGGGAAAATTAATTTCTAGATGAATTCAGGATTAACTACAGAACCTTTTTTTTTTGTTTCAGCCTACGTACTCTTTTTTTAATAAATGTATTTTCAAAATGATTTCAACTATATAGATAAATAAGCAACAACAACAACAACAGAATCAAACTTAATTCTAAAAACGAAACTCAGCCCTTAAGGAGAAATGAGAAAATAAATTTTTCTCTGTTCTTGCACTGGTGGTGGACTATGGGAGATGAATACTGAAAATACTGTCACTTTAGTGATATGTTTATTTTTTCTGAACTGTATATTTTCCTCCCTTTTTTTTTGTTATGCTCCCTGTGGTGGGGGAAGGGATATATTTGGAAATAAATGTAATATAAACACAAAATACAATAATAAAATTTTTAAGATTTAAAATTTTAAAATATAATCTTGTATTTGATAGTATTTATAGAATTTTATAGCTAAGAATCTCTCCAAATACTTTAGTGTATATTAAATTTTGTAAAGTAAAATACAACTCAATTCAACAAATATTTGTTACAAACAACACTGGAATGGGTTCAGGAGAATTGAAAATAAAAACAAGTTCTTCCCTCAAAGAACTTACATTCTACAGACTATCTTAACAAACACTTTAAGAGCGGTGGGTAGGTGGCGCAGTGAATAGAGCATGGACCCTGGAGTCAGGAGGACCCGACTTCAAATTCGACCTCAGACACTTAACACTTACTTACTAGCCATGTGACCTTGGTCAAGTCACTTAACCCCAATTCCCCTGTCTTCCACCCTCCAAAAAGCAAAATATAAAGAGTAGCAGTTTTTTAAAAAAATGAACATTGAAGAGTGTTAACAGAGGGATCTTTGTTTTATAGTTTAAAAGTCTACAAAGCCCTTGTCACCACTGTCAAGTATAATAATAATTATACTATTAATAGTGTTGTGATAAGAGATTTGGTCCAAGGTTATTTGGATGTCCATTGTTTGTTTTCTTGTGATTTACATCCCCCACCACCCTCAAAACAGAGGTGGAAAAGTCCAGTTAGTTAAAAGTTCTAGTTAAAATGGGTTAATATGAGCACTTGGTAAATAAGTCAAAGATTGCTTTCCAAATACTGTCAACAATTTAGTCATTCCAAGATAATAACTCCTTTCCAGCAAAGGAAACATTAGAGGAAACAGAAAGATGCCTTAAAGTTAATCTTATAGATGTAATGGTAATTACCAGGGCATCCAAAAGGAAAACCAGGTGCATACCTACTTGGCACTTACTAGCTATTTTTGGTTAATTTGCTTAGACCACAGAAAAGATTAGTTTGCTACAATAAACAATCTCAAATGTTGTGCTTTTTAATGGCAAATACTGGGTCAAACCATAGAATTTCTAAACCATTTATTACCTGAAATTATGGAAAAAGCTCAAAAGTATAAGTCTTGTTAAAGGCTTGGTAATTTCTCTTAAAGCACTGTAAGGATGTCTTCACTTCCATAAAAATGAAATAAAAACAAACCAAGCTGCATTCTAGTCTGATATGCTCCATGTATGTCCCCACAAGAAGAAAAAATGTCTTCTCTCATTATTATAATACTATAATTTTTATTATAGGTATAATACTAAACACTACTAATTACTTATATTTCATTATTAAATTAGTATGCAAAAAAGTTTTTCTAAGGATAGAGATAAAAGTTTTAATACTTTTAGAAGTAGGCAATATGAATTTGAAAACAGCCTACAAGAATAGACGCAGATATTTACTTGTATTTAATAAAAGCACATACATAACATGTGCCTCAGATATTTTTCTCAAATGGGGGTCTTAACCTTTTAATATCATGGATCCCTTTGGAAATCTGATGAACCTATCAAACCTTTCTTAAAGTAATGTTTTTGAACCCATAAAATAAAATACACAGGATTACAAAGGAAATCAATTATATTAAAATATAGTTATCAAAATATTGCTTTTTTTGGAGGGCAAATGGGGTTTAGTAACTTGCCCAAGGTTACACGGCTAGGGGTGTGTGTGTGTGTGGGGGGTATGTGTGTGTGTGTGTGTGTGCGCGCGCGTGCGCAGGCACTAAGATGCTAAGTGTCTGAGGCCGGATCTGAACCCAGGTTCTCCTGACTCCAGGGCCAGCACTCTACTCACTGTGCCACCTAGCAGTCTCTGTTATCAAAATATTTCAAAAGGAAATTTAAGAAGCCCAGGAGAAAGCCGTTGTTCTTAAAAGAATATCACAAAAGGGACTAACATGAGTTCAATCCTTTTGTTACTTAAGGAGCAATTCCACCAGAACTATTAATCATGATATGAAATGGCATGATATTCGTTTTTCCTTGGGTATTCATCTATGGACTTATTATTAAGTAATTTTCTTAGTTATAGAAACACCATCAAATAACTGTTTTCAAAATCCCAACTTATTTAGAACTGAAAAGTTTAGCTATTGATTTTAGCAGGCATCCAGTCTATGCTTTACTAAAAATTCCAAAATAGGGCATAGTGCTACCTAATTAAATCATACTTAAGAAATGGTATACTGCCAGGTGTTATATAAATAAAATCTGATTAGGAAAAAACCCAAAAGCAAAAATACATAAGAATTTCCTGAAAAATGAATTTTTAAATAATTATGTGAAACAAACTGCTAAATATGAGTTGATATCAGCAATTTCACTCTTGAGAAAAGTTCTACAGCTTACTTTTTCAGATTAAAAAAAGCTCATTTTAAAACACTGGGTTATAGTATTGTATTAACATCATTGTGGTCAGTTTTGGAGAACTAGAAATGGAAACCATAGAGTCTATTTTCATTGTCCAAAGGGAGCAATGGAAATACACAGATACTGTATTAAGTGGAAAATTCATTTTAAAATCATAATGTTTTAATAACACACAGTAATATTTTTCTAAATACATGCTTTCCCCACCTAGCAGTGTCTATTTAATTTATGGAAAAGATATATGAAATAGAAACATGAAAGCATCATAGTAAACAGATCTGGAATACATAAAAAATATATTTTTTTAGGTAAATATATTATGCAATCTGTTTTGAAGTCCTCTGAGGGACTTCAGGTATGTCCCACTGATGATTAAGGGTAGGTATTTGCAAAGTGCAAAGCTTAGAAATCCTTTGGATAAAAACTGCGCACCCCTTCTCAAAAAATAAAAAAAACAAAAACCCTCTAAGGATAAAAAAGATTTCTAAAATAATTGCTACTTTGCATACCTGGGGCAGGAGGTCTGATTACTCCAATGAACCATCACTGTATTCATCGCCTTATAAAATTAAAGTCAACTAAATCAGTTTCAAATCAAAATTTGCTAGCACATTTTTTCCAAGTTGGAACAACAATCATTATCTATTAAAATCTTATCATCTATCAAAAAAATTCTTTAAGAATATTCTATGCTTTTAATAAGATGGACAGTAGTCTTTCTTTCCTATGATAAGTAACGGTACTGTATGATTTATATATATAATCCAACTGTTAAGGAAAGACTAGAAGAAGGGGAGATGAAAACTACAAAATTAAATTATTTGAATAAAAAGCTAGGGAGGAAGGGGAGGGAGAAGCACATGTAAAACGACAGCATTCTAGTTCTTGAGTTTTATTTATTATTGCAAAAAGTCAGCTATGGATCCTTAATACAATAGTGGAAGGAAAATTGACTGCCTGATTAAAATACTAGGAGAAAAGAGCAAATTTGGAAGGAAACCACCCAGTTCTCACAAGAAAGTGACAAAGTATTTGATTATGGATGAATTCAATTAATTATGTAGAAAACCAACACCAAATTACTTAGATTAAGATAGAAATGCATTGTTTATTGTCATAAAACTGTAAGTTTGATTTTACTTTAACCTTCTCAGAGAAATTGCATGCTTTTCAAAACCTAATTTTATAAAGACCAAACTTCCAAACATAATTTTAAAGAAAAATTGAAAAAGTTATACAAACTGAAATAAGGCAGTGTGATCTTGTAATAAGGCCATCTAAGGAGCAGCCCTAAATTCTAGCCCTGATTTTGCCACTGGAAAGCAGTGTGACCTTGGACTGCTTACTTAATCATTCTGGGCCTCAGTGGATAGATTTGTAAAATTGGAGCTGCATAGAGAAATGTGTTAGAGATAAATTATTTCTAAAGTCCTTGTGAGCTAAAACAAAGATAAAACATTTTTGCTCTTTGAGTCAGTAGGGATGGATTTGAGTCCTGTTATTAGTTACATGACCTTGGTTAAGTAAGTTAGTTTCTCTGCATCTCAGTTTCCTCTTCAGTAAAATGGGGATAATAATATCGGTACTCTCTCACAACGTTGTGTGGAAAGTTCTTGGTAAACCTTAAAGCATTACATAAACATGAGTTATCAGTATTATACTCCTATGACACTAACAGCACAACTATTATTCCCAAATAAACATGATAAAACCACCACCAATAATAATTTCAAATACTAGGTAATCTTTTTTCATTTGGGAAGTTTAGCATAAACAGCCCACAAAGGGTTACTTAAGCATCTACCTAAGGTACTGGGGGAGGTTTTCAGTGGCTAAATTACACAGGGCAAATAAAAGGTATTGTACTCAATACACAAATTTAAGAAGTTTTACTTAGCTGCCCACTAGGCAACTATTTTGAACCACCCCAGTTATCTACACAATTCTCTGCACTTTAAATTGATTTCTTCACTAAAGTGCTCACCCTATGCCTCATAAGTTACAGGTTGCTCTGGTTCTATTTAGAGGATAGAAAATCATAGCTGGACCTGAAATGATACTGATGTTAGGGGAATAAACTTGAATATGGCACAGGTTTCTGCTTGCATATGAAGCACATCAATATCACCTCAAATAAAGACAAGAGGAAGACTATACTAATTTGTAACAAGAGAACAAGAAATAGAATCATATGTTCATTTCAACAGATTTTTCTTTCTTGCATGTAGATGACTACTCTTGCACAAGTTGTTAATTACAATTTCACAGAGCAAGTTTTTGTACATATGCATGTCATATTAGAACATTAATATAATCTCCTTTGACTTAATAATCTAAAAGATACAAGAATAAAATTAAAAATTGCTAGTTACATTTATTTCTCTAATCACTTATTCATAATATTTATATTACATATCATTCTAGATTTATTTTTCACCCATTCTTTCCAGGCTGATCAAATTGCTGTTTTCATATTGCTAGTCTGATCACAAAATTGCTGCTTTACGGAAGAATATTTTTTGCTGACATAAATTATGGGATCAGAGATACCAATGCATTTACAAAGAAAGGATTTGTGTGTGTATATGTACGTGTATATCCCTCTTCAAATAAAGGATAAAGAACATGCATGTATGAAACTGAATCCCATTTTCTAACTCAAGCCTTACCAAAAGGCCTACATACTAGCGTTCAGAAACATACTTTCCAGCATTTGTAAAATGAAACCACTCCCCCAATTCTAAGGAAAATCAGTGAAGCAAGTTTATTAATAAAAATAGAAAATAGTATTTTTAAATAAAAATAATGGCGGAATAAGCTTTAAGCCTATATACCTTTGTTGTTTTTTGTTTGACACCATGACTCCTACACTTTGTGATTTCCTTGACTCTCAAAAGCATCTTTCAAAAATCTTTCTTTTATATGTAATAAGCAAATAGGTTCACTAACCCAAGAGATGAAAAATTCATCGCAATTTACAAGACTAAATAAATAATTCAGTTAAAACTGAAAGTGATACCCAATCCAGCAAACTATTGATGGAAAAGGTTGGCTTTCCTTGAAATCAAAATAACAAAAGTTTTCAAGTGGGGGTGACTTGTTTCTGCTAACTTAAAAGGAATGGCATACCCAACTTAATTATACAGCAGTTATAATGCAAGTCTTACTGAAAACAAATTCCTTCAAAAATAATATGGAAAAAGAAAATACAGGTATTATTTAAACTTTGCCTTTTGAGCATTAAACTATATATAGTGATATATGGAACCAATTAACTAAAAAGTGAAGGATAGAAGACAAACCATGCCCTACCACTCCTATTAGCAAATATCTTCAATACTTTACAAGAGAAATCTATATCTCTGAGAAACAACTAAAAACTGAAATTTCAACCACAAAACCAAAAATACCAAGCAGCCTATTCCAAAACTGGAGTCAATGGCCAAATTAGATACAGGGCCAAAAAGGGGAAAACACTCACATCTATAAATGGGCAAAGTAGTTCTAATACAATCCATACTATGACATTTCCCCACTCAGAATCAAACCCAGTGTAGGTTTTACTGGGCAAAGAGAAAAAAAGGCTCTGCAATTGAATTTTTTTTAAAGTGACAGATCTAAAAAGTCAGTCTCTCTATCTCTCCTCCCCCCCAGC